>NC_025999.2:83199960-83205645 GCF_000442705.2 Elaeis guineensis
GCTCCGCTCTCAATATCAATCGTTGGTAAGCTCAATCCGGACTCCTATCAGAGCCGGACTTCACCCTTGACTCTGTTTGCAGCGCAGCTCCGCCCGGACTCCTACGGGAGTCGGGCTCTGCTGCCATCATCACAGCTCCGCCCGAACTCCTACGGGAGTCGGACTCCACCGCCGACATCAGAACAGCTCCGCCCGGACTCCTACGGGAGCCGGGCTCCACTCACGATGGCTCCGACCATGGCCGAGCCTCAATCGACAGATCCACGCCCCCTGACAGGCCCTCAAAACGGCCGCGACCCTGCTCCACCTCCTATGGCGGACTCCACGCAGTATCATCATTCCCTGACAAGCCGCGACAGCCATAGCCGCCCTGCTCCACTTCCTGTGGCGGACTCCGCACAGCTCCATTATCCCCCTGGCAGGCCACAGTAACGGCCACGAACCTGCTCCACCTCCTGCGACGGATACCACGCGATTCTCCTGACGACGGACGCTGCTCCACCCCTCATAACGGATTCCACGTGGCAAATCGAGGTGATGCCCACGTGTCTGCTCCATTATCTTTCGCAATCAATTCCCCTGACCATGGGCGGCCCACTACCAGGCAGTTACACACGTCGCCATCAGTCCGTTGCCTCCCCCGCCTATAAAAGGGGGGGACTCAGATACGTTATCTTCTAAGCCCTCTTTTCTATCTAAAAACTCTGCTAAATTCTCCGTTCGAGCACTCCATTCTTGTTGAGGCAGAGAACTGACTTGAGCGTCGGAGGGTCTTGCCGGAGCAACCCCACCTCCGGTTTAGACTTCCCTTGCAGGTCCCAACGGCGACCGCGGCTTCCTCAACTCCAGCTTCTCCGGCGCAGGCGGATTTTTGCACCAACAGGTGTTGGGTATAAAATACCCACGGCTGAAACCCTCAGCACAACCGACATCAGAATGGTTCCGCCCGGACTCCTACGGGAGCCAGGCTCCACCACCAACATCAGAATGGTTCCGCCCGGACTCCTACGGGAGCCGGGCTCGACCACCGACATCAGAATGGTTCCGCCCGGACTCCTACGGGAGCCGGGCTCCACCACCGCATCAGAATGGTTCCGCCCGGACTCCTACGGGAGCCGGGCTCCACCACCGACATCAGAATGGTTCCGCCCGGACTCCTACGGGAGCCGGGCTCCACCACCGACATCAGAATGGCTCGACCACCGACATCAGAATGGTTCCGCCCGGACTCCTACGGGAGCCGGGCTCCACCACCGCATCAGAATGGTTCCGCCCGGACTCCTACGGGAGCCGGGCTCCACCACCGACATCAGAATGGTTCCGTCCGGACTCCTACGGGAGCCGGGCTCCACCACCGACATCAGAATGGTTCCGCCCGGACTCCTACGGGAGCCGGGCTCCACCACCGACATCAGAATGGTTCCGCCCGGACTCCTACGGGAGCCGGGCTCCACCACCGACATCAGAATGGTTCCGCCCGGACTCCTACGGGAGCCGGACTCCGCCGCCGACATCAAAACAGCTCCGCCCGGACTCCTACGGGAGCTGGGCTCCGCTCTCAATATCAATCGCTGGTAAGCTCAATCCGGACTCCTATCAGAGCCAGACTACACCCTTGACTCTGTTTGCAGTGCAGCTCCGCCCGGACTCCTACGGGAGCCGGGCTCTGCTGCCATCATCACAGCTCCGCCCGGACTCCTACGGGAGCCGGGCTCCGCTCACGATGGCTCCGACCATTGTCGAGCTTCAATCGACAGATCCACGCCCCCTGACAGGCCCTCAAAACGGTCGCGACCCTGCTCCACCTCTTGTGGCGGACTCCACGCAGTATCATCATTCCCTGACAAGCCGCGGCAGCCATAGCCGCCCTGCTCCACTTCCTGTGGCGGACTCCGCACAGCTCCATTATCCCCCTGGCAGGCCACAGTAATGGCCACGAACCTGCTCCACCTCCTGCGACGGATACCATGCGATTCTCCTGACGACGGACGCTGCTCCACCCCTCATAACGGATTCCACGTGGCAAATCGAGGTGATACCCACGTGTCTGCTCCATTATCTTTCGCAATCAATTCCCCTGACCATGGGCGGCCCACTACCAGGCAGTTACACACGTCGCCATCAGTCCGTTGCCTCCCCCGCCTATAAAAGGGGGGACTCAGATACGTTATCTTCTAAGCTCTTTTGCCTTATCTCAAAACTCTGCTAAATTCTCCGTTCAAGCACTCCATTCTTGTTGAGGCAGAGAACTGACTTGAGCGTCGGAGGGTCTTGCCGGAGCAACCCCACCTCTGGTTTAGACTTCCCTTGCAGGTCCCGGCGGCGACCGCGGCTTCCTCAACTCCAGCTTCTCCGGCGCAGGCGGATTTTTGCACCAACAGGATTGGCGCTAGAGGAAGGGCTGCGAATCTTCGCAGCACCCTTGTTCTTGAAGGAGCGCTCAACGGAGCCACCTCCGGCCATCTCTCCGTCATCTACTCCTAATCCTCCCCCGCGAGATCGACACCCGATGCCTCCGCGCAGGGCATCCACCCGGCGGTCCACGGCCTCCGCAGCCAGATCTCAGGCTCCGGCCTCCCCTCCCATTTCTCAGCCAGCTCCTCCTCCCCTCCGGCGACGGCGGTCGGCGCGGAGCAGTTTGACTTGCTGGCGCAGCAGGTCAAGGGCCTCGTCGAGGCCGTACAGGCGATGCAGCAGCAGCCGCCGCAGGCGTCCGCGCATCCGGAAGGGGCATCTCCGGAATGCCAGAACCCGACGGTGGGGCGGGCCACCTGGGCTAGCCGCCCCGTCCTTCCCGAGAAGGCGAATCCAAGGGTGGAGAGCCTCAGTCGGACCATGACTCCACCCCTGGGAGATCCCTACCCCCGTTCTGCCAAAGGACCCTCGAGACTCGAAGTCGAGAGGATTTCCTGGACCGGAGGCTCCAGGAGATGAACCGGCGGATCGAAGAACTCCGCCATGTGCCTCCCGCTTACGGTGAGGATATCTGCACTGACCCTCCCTTCTCCCAAATGATTACGCAGGAACCGATCCCGCCGAATTTCAAGCTCCCCAGTTTGAAAGCTACGACGGGACGTCGGACCCGGTGGACCACCTGGAGGCCTTCCGAACGATGATGTTGCTTCATGGTGCCCCCGACGCCATCTTGTGCCGGGCTTTTCCGTCTACTTTGAAGGGAGCAGCAAGAAACTGGTACTCGGCACTGAAGCCGGGTACCATCTTCTCCTTCGACCAAATGAGCCACCAATTCGTGGCCCATTTTGTCAGCAGCCGACGTCCCCGGAAAGGTTCGGAGTCCCTCATCAACATCAAGCAGAGGGAAGGAGAGTCCATACGGGCCTACATCAACCGCTTCAACATCGCGGCGTTGGAGGTCCGGAACTTGGACCAGTCGGTTGCCATGGCCGCCCTGAAAGGTGGCCTTCAGAAGAATGATCTCTTGTACTCCCTGGAGAAGAAGTACCCCAGGGATTTTGCTGATCTGCTGGCTCGGGCTGAAGGATACGCCCGAGCGGAAGAGGCCTTCAAAATGAAGGATGAAGAGACTGCGAGGGAGCGCCAGGCGGGAGATTCTGGCAAACCCGCAGTTGAGAAGAGGCCAAAGGAAGCCCGGCCTCGCTCCCGATCCCCTCCTGGGCACAAGCGCGCCCATACTCCACCCCGGGCACGCAGGCAGAGAAGCCCATGCAACAGGTTTCGGCGGGGTTCCCTGCCAGGGAAGTTCCGCAGATACGCCCCCCTCAACGCCTCGAAGGCTCAGGTACTGATGGAGGTCAGGGAGCTGATCCCTAGGCCGGAGAAAATGCGCACGCACCCCGGGAAGCGCAACCCCAACAAGTTCTGCCTCTACCACCGCGACCACGGCCACGACACCGAAGAGTGCATCCAGCTCCAAGACGAGATCGAGGAGCTCATCCGATGAGGTCGGCTCGACAGATTCATCCACCGCAGGCCTGAGGGTAGAGGAGACCGGCCAAGAGCCCTCCCGCCGCCCGAACCACAGAAGAGGGAGGAGCAGCCCGGGGACCGGCCTCCTATTGGGACCATCGACTCCATCGCTGGAGGGCCTCAAGGAGGAGCGGGAGAACTGTAAATGTATTGCTTACTGTTTCGTTTTGAATCTACTTTTCTTTTTAGCTAACGCACTCCTCCTGCTTAACGCGGATGTACTATGACTGGATATGACCTCTCCAAAAAACAACGGCCATGTCAGGAACAGGAGGAGAACCTCGTCCTGACATGAGCAAAGTCAAAGGCCCGGTTCTTTTAGACCGGATGGGGGGAGAGGCCTTACAACGCCCTAATGTGCCCCCACAGCCCTGTTAGGGACAGGAGGAAAACCTCGCCCTAACTTGAGCAAAGTCAAAGGCCCGGTTCTTTTAGACCGGATGGGGGGAGAGGCCTTACAACGCCCTAATGTGCCCCCACAGCCCTGTTAGGGACAGGAGGAAAACCTCGCCCTAACTTGAGCAAAGTCGAAGGCCCGGTTCTTTTAGACCGGATGGAGGGAGAGGCCTTGCAACGCCCTAATGTGCCCCATAGCCATGTCAAGAACAGGAGGAGAACCTCGTCCTGACATGAGCAAAGTTGAAGGCCCGGTTCTTTTAGACCGGAGGGGGAGAGGCTTTACAGCGCCCTAACACGCCCCCACAAGCCAGGCTGATGACGAGAACCTCGCCACCGGCTCAAGCAAAATGGAAGACCCGGACTCCTACGAGAGCTGGGTTCCGCCGTCAGGTAAAGCTTCACCCGGACTCCTACGGGAGCCGGGTTCCGCCGCCAGGGTAAAGCTTCACCGGACTCCTACGGGAGCCGGGTTCCGTCGCCAAGGTAAAGCTTCACCCGGACTCCTACGGGAGCCGGGTTCCGCCGCCAAGGTAAAGCTTCACCCGGGCTCCTACGGGAGCCGGGTTCCGCCGCCAGGGTAAAGCTTCACCCGGACTCCTACGGGAGCCGGGTTCCGCCGCCAAGGTAAAGCTTCGCCCGGACTCCTACGGGAGCCGGGTTCCGCCGCCAAGGTAAAGCTTCACCCGGGCTCCTACGGGAGCCGGGTTCTGCCGCCAGGTAAAGCTTCACCCGGACTCCTACGGGAACCGGGTTCCGCCGCCAGGGTAAAGCTTCACCCGGACTCCTACGGGAGCCGGGTTCCGCCGCCAGGGTAAAGCTTCACCCGGACTCCTACGGGAGCCGGGTTCCGCCGCCAAGGTAAAGCTTCACCCGGACTCCTACGGGAGCGGGTTCCGCCGCCAAGGTAAAGCTTCACCCGGGCTCCTACGGGAGCCGGGTTCCGCCGCCAGGGTAAAGCTTCTCCCGGACTCCTACGGGAGCCGGGTTCCGCCGCCAAGGTAAAGCTTCGCCCGGACTCCTACGGGAGCCGGGTTCCGCCGCCAAGGTAAAGCTTCACCCGGGCTCCTACGGGAGCCGGGTTCCGCCGCCAGGTAAAGCTTCACCCGGGCTCCTACGGGAGCCGGGTTCCGCCGCCTGGGTAAAGCTTCACCCGGACTCCTACGGGAGCCGGGTTCCGCCGCCAAGGTAAAGCTTCGCCCGGACTCCTACGGGAGCCGGGTTCCGCCGCCAAGGTAAAGCTTCACCCGGGCTCCTACGGGAGTCGGGTTCCGCCGCCAGGTAAAGCTTCACCCGGACTCCTACGGGAGCCGGGTTCCGCCGCCAGGGTAAAGCTTCACC
>NC_025999.2:83205745-83273601 GCF_000442705.2 Elaeis guineensis
CAGAGCCAAGTTCCGATCCTGGGACCTGTGGTTATGGCCACCACGCTTCCACTGCGCAAGATGTGCTTCGTCCGCTGATGTGCTTTGGGTTCCTTCCTGAGCTATGGCACCAGTGCTGTCGCAGTAGAGCAGGACGGACCATCGAGGGAGGGTGCTACTCCGAGCTCGTTGATGAATTTCTCAGCCACACAGCTTCCTTCGCGGCATCTGATGCTGCGATATACTCCGCTTCACAAACAGAGTCTGCCACAGTATGCTGCTTGGAACTCTTCCAGCAGATGGCTCCACCATTCAGAGTAAAGATATAACCCGACACGCTCCTGCTGTCATCATGGTCAGATTGGAAGCTGGAGTCTGTGAACCCCACAAGTTTCAGATCTGACTCGCCATAAACCAACCATTGGTCCTTAGTATTTCTCAAATACTTAAGGATGGCTTTAACCACTTTCCAGTGATTTTCTCCAGGATCAGATTGGTATCTACTCACTACTCCTAGTGAGTATGCCACATCTGGTCTTGTACATGTCATGGCGTACATGATAGATCCCACGGCTGAAGCATATGGGACTCTACTCATACGCTCTCTCTCTTCAGGAGTTGTCGGACAATCCTTCTTAGAGAGAGAAATTCCTTGGCCTATCGGTAGATAGCCCTTCTTGGAATTCTCCATGCTGAACCTCTTCAGCACAGTGTCTATGTACATGGACTGGGATAACCCAAGCATCCTTTTAGATCTATCCCTATAGATCTTCATCCCTAGGATGTAGGATGCTTCACCCAAGTCCTTCATGGAGAACTGTGATGACAACCAAACTTTTATTCCCTGTAGTGCGGGGATGTCATTCCCGATTAAGAGAATGTCATCCACGTACAAGACAAGGAATACCACAACTGGACCATTTGCCCATTTATAGATGCAGGGCTCTTCTCCATTCTTAATGAAGCCATACGTTTTGATCACCTTATCAAAATGCATGTTCCAACTCCGAGAAGCTTGCTTCAATCCATAAATGGATCTCTGAAGCTTGCACACCTTGGACTCATCTGTGGATGTAAACCCTCAGGTTGTATCATATACACCTCTTCGTCAGCTCTCCATTCAGGAAAGCTGTCTTTACATCCATCTGCCAGATCTCATAATCCAGATGGGCAGCTATTGCAAGCATTATCCGAATAGATTTGAGCATTGCCACAGGGAAAAATCTCGTCATAGTCAATACCATAACGTTGACGATACCCCTTGGCAACCAGACGGGCTTTATAGGTCTCCACCTTTCCGTCTGCGCCCCTCTTCCTTTTGAAGACCCATTTACACCCAATGGGTTTAACCCCTTCAGGTGGGTCAACCAATGTCCATACATCGTTGACCTTCATGGACTCCATTTCGGATTTCATGGCTTCAAGCCATTTCTCGAATCAGGTCTCTGCATGCATCCATATAGGTGATCGGATCCTCATTATTCTCATCAAGTTCGATGGGATCACCGTCCCGGACCAAGAAACCGTAGTATCTGTCCGGCTGATGCGGTACTCTACCGGATCGCCTTAATGGTGCAGGTATATTGGGCTCCGGATCTGATCTAATCATATCCGACTCAGGTTCAGCTATTGGTGTCGGTCCTTCTACCTGTTGAACTTCATCAAGTTCAACCTTAGAGGCAACGGTTCCTTCACCAAGGAACTCCTTTTCTAAAAAGATTGCCTTAAGGCTGACGAACACCTTTTGTTCATCAGCATGGTAGAAAAAATATCCTTTTGTCTCTTTGGGGTACCCTATGAATGAGCATTTGTCAGACCTAGGTCCAAGTTTGTCTGTGACTAATCGTTTGACATAGGCCGGGCACCCCCAGACCCTAAGGTGTGAAAGTGCTGGCTTACGTCCCGTCCATATCTCATATGGAGTCTTAATTACAGACTTACTTGGAACCCTATTTAACAGATAACAGGCCGATTCGAGTGCATATCCCCAGAAGGATATCGGCAAGCTAGCAAAACCCATCATGGATCGGACCATGTCTAACAGAGTCCGATTCCTCCTTTCAGACACACCATTATGCTGTGGTGTTCCTGGAGGAGTCCATTGGGAGAGAATCCCATTCTCTCCTAGATATGTGAGAAACTCACTAGAAAGGTATTCTCCTCCTCGATCAGATCGAAGAGTTTTAATACTCTTCCCAGTTTATTTTTCTACTTCACTTCGGAATCGTTTGAACATTTCAAATGAATCCGACTTATGTTTCATCAGATAGACATATCCATATCGGGATAGGTCATCCGTGAAAGTTATGAAGTAGAAATATCCACCTCTAGCACTGGTGCTCATGGGCCCGCATACATCAGTATGTACTAGGCCCAAGAGCTCAGTAGCTCTCTCACCTTTTCCAGTAAAAGGTGACTTGGTCATTTTACCAAGAAGACAGGACTCACAGGTTGGAAGTGATTCACAATCACTGACTTCGAGGATTCCCTCTTGAGTCAACCTGTTTATTCTGTTCTTGTTTATATGACCTAGCCTACAGTGCCATAAGTAGATATCTGACACACTATCTAATCTAGGGTGCTTGCCAGTAGAATAGACTCTTATCAGGCTTGATCTTTTTGGTCTGGCTCTGCACTGATGTCCCAGCCTGAACTTGCACCTTCTTCACTTTCTTCTTCTTGTTCTTCTTCCTTTCTTAAAAGGTCGAGAACCAGAAGACGAACCTCCCACTAAGTTCACCGACTCCTTGTGAAGTTGGTGATCCTTCTCAAAGTTCTGAAGCAACCCCAGTAACCCGTGGTAGTTCTCTTCAGGCTTTGTCATTCTATAATGAGTGAGGAATGGGAGATAAGACTTGGGCAGCGAGTTCAGTATTGCATCTTTCCCAAGCTGCTCATGCAAGGAAAGCCGAGCTTGCTCAATCGTTCCATCAGCTCGATCATGTACAATACATGATCAGTGACAGAGGCACCATCCCGTATTTTGGCGTTGAAGATGGCACAACTAGTCTTGTGCCTCTCCACGTCATCGGGTGTGCCAAAGGCATCCTCCAACACTTGAAGCATGTCCTTTGGCTGAGCCGTCTCGAATCTGCGACTGAACTCGTCGCTCATAGCAGCCAGCATGATACAGCGCACCGTGGTCCGATCACTGAGCCACTTCTGGTAAGTGTCTCTGACTGTTCCACGTGCATTGACAGCTGGCTCCTCAGGTGCAGGATCCATTATCACATATAGGATCCGTTCATGCTCCAGGACTATCTTCAACTTTCGGTACCAGCTACCGAAGTTGGGTCCCACCAACTTATCATTGTCCAACAATGATCGGAGCGATAGGGAAGTGGCCATATTTGCACAAAGGAGAACCATAACCTAATTAGTAATTGATTCATTAAACCTAAAGATTTGGACTTTAATCAAAAGGTTTCTCCCACTATTTTATTCGAATTGGTAGCCTCTACCTCCAATTCGAGGAATTACCCTAATTCCTTAGCGGGTACTAGAATCCACTTAGACTGCACACAAGCCCAACTTTGGTTGGCCAACCCATGTACATCTAAGGGTAGGTTCATAACCAATTGTTTCTCTAAACAATTTCTAGTAATTTTAATTTTGCCCCAGAAACCTAATCAGTAGGCTTTGGCCTCCACTGTAAGGATCCAGTTAGGTCCAACCATTAACATGATCATACTTGGTGTATCTAACCAACGAATGATTAAGCCCAACTTTGGTTGGCTCACCTAACCACCATTAGAGAGACACTTCCAAGTCATCATATGATGAGTGATAATTCCATTAGTCAACAAGCACCAGGCCTTTGGGTCTGCAATGATTATTGAGTTAATGGACTCATTATCAAACACCTTAATGGGAGGCTATGACTCAGTTATCTCCATAACTTTATCATTTTAAGGACCTAATAATTTTAGAGGATTTAAATAATATAGAGGATGAGGTCAGATGAACCAGCTTATCATGATCCTCCCACTGGCTTCACCAAGTCAGCTTAAGGGAGACCATTAAAAGGGCTGGTCTAGGAGCACCTAAATCAGTCACACTGATTTACCTAGCTGACATGGGTCAGCTCGAATAGTCAAGTGATCCGATCAAAACATAATTTCACCAAGAGGCCAGGTAAGTTCGATCAGTGGGAGGGTCTGCCAAAGCTTGCCTTAGACACCATCAGAAATGGCCAGGTAAGCGGGCTCCCAATTAAAAACCACCGGTCTGGTTTACCTTAGACACCAACTGGTTTAATTAGTTTCGATTAGATCAACCTAACAGTTCGTGCTAGACCGCTTAGCCAAGAATCAAGTCCATTTGGTTCTCGTTAAAGACATGGACTTGACCAACTACAACTATTGTAATTGATCTAGAGAATCCTTGACCTAATCTAAGACAACAATTGATTAGATTTAGTCAATTCTCTAATTAAGTCCATCTTTAATCTAACCATAGGTCTAACCCAATTAATGGACCTAATTCCCACTAACCCATTAACCCAATGTGTTATGATTTGTGTCTTAGGTTCTTCAATTCACAATCCTAGAACCTAATCAAACAACTTCTTAATTCTTAATTAAGTTTTGGGCTGAGGGTTGGGTTCGGCTTTTCAAAAAATAATTTTCATATTTGTAAAATAATTTTACAATATGATTCTACCAACCATATTGCATGTTTGATTCATAATCAAGATGCAAGTGAAATAAACATGAAACTACTTTAGATCTAATCTAAACAGGTTCATGTAATTGAAACAATTTCAACTTTAAACAATTTCTTTGCACAAAAATTATTAACAAAGAGATTTTATTTCAGATTTAAACATCTTTTAAATCTAATAAATCATAAATTTAATCTAGATCATATCTAACAAATTTATGATTAAAGATAGATCTACACAAACTAGGACAACCTTTGCACTGTAAGGGGTAAACCTTACAGTAGGACAACCTTACAGTTTGTGATTGATCTAAAATTTTAATTTCAGATTTAATAATCAGATTATAAATTAGATCTAATCTAAAAATAATCTAAGCATGTATAAATAATCATGTAATAAAGAACCTAGGCTCTGATACCATCTGATCGGATCATGAACTCTAATGTGTGTGACCTTATAGGTCCGAACCTAAGCCGGTAGCATAGGAACAAATTCTTATACCAATCGAAGTGACCATCTAGCAATGGTATCCGACGACCGGGATAGGTCGAATGTGTAGAACAACATCCTTAGAACCCATGCGGATATAGTTTTCATATAATTCATCCTCTTGACCAAAATGATCATAGGACACCCCAGAGTTTAACTGTCAACTCTGATCAGGTTGTCCACATTGTATTTCAAAATATCAAATCCTCTGATGGATACCCTGACCAAGATTTTGCTAAATTGAAATACAGCGACTCATTCTTCTCCAACTCTTGGAGTGGTCAATCCCATCTCGATCACACTCTGACTTCACAAGTACTTGACTGTGCCCAGAAGCCTTCCGTCCCTGAATTAGAAATTCAGTTAGTCCAGTACCAAAGCACAGTGAGTTGCTTGCAAGTCACTGAAGCGATCTCAGGTCTAAGGGACACTTATACTATATCCCATCAGAGATATTCTCGACAGTAGAATACTCTGGAGTTGGTCACGTTCAATGATGATGTACCCTTACATCTCACCTGTATGCCATACCAGTGTCTCCACACTCCTTGGTTAAGAGGACAACCAACCCATATGGCCTACAGCGACCTATGCTCGATAGAAGCTGTCGTCCTTATTAACAGCCTATCATTTGGTCGTGAACAGTTTTAAGGACTAATCGATAAATCCTCTCTTTATCGAACCTAAATAGTCCTAAGGACTTCATCATAACAACGGAGTTCATTAGAAGATGAAAGCTTATGATGAAGATGCCAAATATATTTTATTTATTAACAAATCAATTACAATACTTGGTTGCTCAACCGTCAACAGCTTGACGATTGGTTTTTTGGGATACATTTTCCAACAACATACACACACACACATATATATATATATATGTGTGTGTGTGTGTATGTATATATCTATATGTATATATGTGTGTGTGTATATGTATATATGTGTGTGTATGTGTGTATATATATATGTGTGTGTGTGTGTGTATATATATATATACACACATACATACATACGTATATATACATACATACACATATATATATATATAAATCATTTTAATCATAAAAATCAAATAGAGAGTTGTACATCAGTTAGCCATCATATTTCACTAGATTCCTATCTATATAATTTATGAGAATATTTCTACAATATATTCATTATGATTTAATGTTTATATCGAATGATTTTTTTCACTCTTTATTTTTTAATTTTATGAATATTTAAATAAATGATTTGATAATTATATTTCTACCCTTGATTAAAGATAATTCAAAAGTATTACAAAATAACTTGTTAAATATTTCTTTTTTACCTCAAACCTCACCGACCTTTCTTGGATTAAATATTGGGTGCATATATAAATTTTTAATTGGGTTTATGTTCAGATTTGCATCTTACAAATATGTTTTGAGTTTGATCATGAATATTGTCACACTTAATCCAAACCTTTGAAGCCCTAGCCTACAAACAACTCTTGTATAATGTTGAAATCGAATAAAAATCATGCTGCATCATCAAGACATGATGATGTATTTATTTATTGAGTAAATTATCTTGATCCTTCTTGAGGTTTGAGATAATTATATGATTCTAGTCAATATTTCAAAAATATATGTATAACTCCTGATCAAATATAAAAATTTAAAATTTAAAAAATAAAAAAATATCAAAATAAAAAATATATAAAATATTTTAAAACTCAAATAGATTAGATAATAATGATATGAGTAAGATCATTAATTTATTTAATAGAAAGATATTAATAGGGGGTTATGCATTATGTATATAGTAAAAATTTAGTAGAATGTATATTTCTCAAATATTGGATGGAAAATTTGTAATTACCTCAAATTTCAAGAGAGGCCATTATAATTTAGTCTGATTTAGTTTATATTTAAATCTTGATTTTTGTATGTATATACCTTTATGAATCCATATTCAAATTTCGATTTATTGGGATAATAATTATTATGCTTGCAGGTTTAGAAATCAATCGGACACCTCGTCGCGTCCCCGTCTAAACTTGGGGGAAAGCTGCACGACAATGGACTCAGTTCAATTTGCACAAACGTAAAAGCTTTCAGTACATCCCAAAGCACACACGCAGTGTATGCGTTCACTCAGAAACTTGCTTTTCACCGGCTGGAGTTACCACATTTGGCCTTTTCATGCGCCATTTTCACTTTTACTGTGATAAACAATTATCACAGGGTAAGAGGTGAATAAAGTTGTCATAGAAATGATACCAGAAGTTTGTTCATGTAACAAAGTAAATATGACCATCTCTGCGGCACTCCAATTATATACTGAGTCAGCTTTACGAGTCCTCCACCATCCATTCCCTCCAACAGATCCATAATTCATTTTTTAAAAAATTTCATATATCTCTAAGTAAAATCCAGACACTTCTCTTTACTAATGCCTCGAGCCTTCATGCAACCTGTCCATTCTATTTTGGTGAGTTGACTACTTTCTTTTTCTCTGTTGGGATCAACAAGAACAAAAGGTAGTACCTAAAAAACTTGGAAAAATGAAAAAATATATTCATGAAACCAGAAAGATACCCCAAGGGAAGGAGCTTCAAATAGACTTCATCAAAATTGAGGCCTTGGAAACAAACTATTGGAAACAAGCATCAAGTTTTTTGTAAGACTGTAAATTAACTTCATTGAAGAAAAAGAAAGGACAATCATGTTAGACAAATAAGAGCGTCTTAGTGAATGAGGCTCCTACCACTATGGCATATGGGGTGGATCAGATGCATGCATATTTATTTGCTTGCAGAGAGACTATTTGTATGTTTTGAACTCATGATATTCAGGTCAAATAGAGTAGCTTTATAATTACACCCGGGCTTACCCTTAGGTAAATAAGCCTTTGATGAAATCAGTTGCTAATAACTGTAAACATTTTTTTTTTGTAAAAAAAATCTCCACCTAAAAAACATAAGCAAGTCCAAAATGTCCCTTTCATAGGGCTCCAGGTCAATAAAAGACCACCACAAATATTTGCAGAAGCCAATGCTTTATACTGAATAATTTGATATTCCCATGGAAGAAAAGTTGCATTGCAGAGTACCTACCTAACTCTAGCTAGTTAAGAAATTCCCATGTTGCAAAAATGATATCAGAAAGATTTCAAATATAATTTCACCTCCCATGTACTTCAGATTGTATCCTCTCCCATATCCTAATCAAGTCAACGCTTTCAACATCCCATGAGATCGTATATCATAGATTATAGAAAGCATCCTAGCTACGAATCCAGTTATTTCATGTATTCATCTAAATATTATGGATTTATAATAAATACAGATACAACCTTTGCATTTCACAGGAAATCTAAGAAAGAATCAATCATGAACCACTGAGAAGCTACCACACCAATTCACTGCAGCAGGTCAACTAGAATGAGAAAAAAGGACTTCTAGTCAGTTTCTAGTTCTGGCATTTGGTATCATTTAAATAATAAATCTTGTTAACAACATATACAACATAGTGAAGCCGCCTCAAAAACTTAAATAAGTTGGCATCTTTCTTGATTGATTTTCCATGCACAACACCATAACCAAAATTATTCAGAATTCAATATCAGATAATACACTTGGTTTTAGCAAACAAAGATTATTAGTTGCCAGATGACAATAATAATATATATAAATATAAAATAGATAAATGTAGAATCTTTCAGCGCTTAGTCAAAAAAACTGCTATTGTAACCTACTTCAGAAAAAAAAATAATGATCATTAAGGCAATATAACACAACTTCGCTACATGACAGCATCCAAGCCTTGCAACATCTTTTCAGGTCTGGCTTTCTAAATTCTTCTCCATCATACAATTCAATGCGGTCAGATCCTCAATCACCATAAGGTTTTTCATATTCTTTTCAAACATTTTTTGTCTAACCTATTTATGCCTTCCAGTCTTCTTTCATAGCCATTCTATGACTTTTAAAACCTACCCCTTTCCAAAGCTCACTCTCCCAATGGGAATGACAGTGCAGTTGGTATAGAGCTTTATCTTCTCCCACCACAGCTCCTAAATTTTCTCCTACATATTCAACATAAAGACAATAAAGAAAAGAAAGCCCTTCTTTGTACAACCACCACTGCCCTGCACTGCACTTGTAACACTATTATAGAAATATTAGATAATAGAAAAGGAGACAGCTCATGATAATTAAGGACTGACCATATTAGATAATAGAAAAGAAGACAGCCCATGATAATTGAGGATTGACCAAGTAAGAAATATTTAAAGAATTTGGATGTTTTCTGTGTGTATAAACTAATATCAGCACCTTCTTTCAGCCAGTTTTGCTGCCATAGACAACAACCTAGGACAATTCTTCATTCATTTTATATATGAATATCCATTGTCCTCTCTTTTAGCCGGTCTCACAAAATATGGCCAAAACAAGAAACCAATTGGATGTGAGGCAATGACAATATTAACTTCAACGCTTATCCATGGTCAAGCCATACCTAAACCACATTCACATACTACATACTCATCATCATATCAACCTTTCAATTTTTTTTGAATTAAATACTTCGACAGTACCATGCCGATTCATTGCTAACTGTCAGATATCATGCCAACAATTGTTAGATGTGGACTGAAGGGTTTGAAAATCCATTTTGAAGGAGTTGACTTCACATTGAAACCAATGAAAACAGGATTTTTAAAAAGGAATCTAGAAACCTTGCTATACATATGTACAAGTTGATCTGATAGAATGCGTATCAAAATATCTTCTTTTTTTTTTTTTTGCTTGAGATCTTCAAGTGTTGGTAAATAGGTTTCTGTAGGACCTGTTTGGATGGCCAACCGGCTTGTCTGTGGGAAATCTCTGATTTAAGTGGAAACATGGGAAGACACGAGGTGGAACAAAGAAGTTGGCAGGATCATGGAATTGCAATGATCAAACAACCCCAAGATGTTTGACAATGGAAATCTCCAATAAAGATGAACTCGAAAATTTACCAAGATTGTGACATCAACGGATCCATTGATTCCTTCAACATCTTTCCTCCTTCCTTTAGTTAGCAATGGCTGCTCATATGGGGATATTGACGGACGGAGAGATTGGGCATCCAAATATACTCTTAAGGTAATCACTAACATCAGCGATTAGAGATCACACCTATGATATAGTTGATGTGAATATGAATGTCGCATGGTAACATGGATACAGATATCAGAGATGACATTGTATGTATGTATGTGTGTGTATATATATACACACACACAAATGATTGTCAGAATATATAGAATCCAGTTAGTGTCCAAGTTATTATAAGAGATGTGTTAGAGTAACATTCCAGATACTGTGAAACAAAGACACGTCCATCAAAACATATGATCACATAATTCATCCAATCATGAGTTTGGCACAAGCCAATACAATATGAATTGGACTGTTGAGTACAAGAAACTGATGACAAAATGTTCAAACCAATCCAGAAGGATTATTTTCAGAACAATCTAGAAAAAAAAAATGCCTCCTACGTAAAATAGCAGAAGATGACTTTAGCAAAAATAGTTAAGAAGATAAACATGTTTCAGTTGTGCCAGGAACTCATGGAGGAGGGGAAGGATAGGACTAAAGGCTTAAGTAGTTCAGGAGCACTGAGTTTTTCCAGAGAGAGGAAGGAAGACAAAGAGAGAATAAGTAGTATTTTATTATTGATGTAAGCCTAAATACTTTGACAAAATATAGCATTTAAAACACTTCTTTACATCACTAAATTAGAGAGAGAAAGGAAGTATGAACTATCTCAATATTGAGGTGTACTTGATATAAGTAATTTGCAAGGGAGATAGCAATCAAAATATATCACTCTTTCTATCAATAAGTTGACAAAATTGAAATGCTTTGGGAGGCAGCTAAACTTCATGGCACAGGACTTGCTGAGGTCGATTCGATCATCGAAGGTATGGATTTTTATTTTACAAATACTTCCTTGAATGCTCTTAAAAAGGTTCAGCATGCTTTATTTAGTCTCTAAAATAAGTCAAAAAAAATATTTAAAATAATTTGACAACTATTTCAATATGATGATAGAAAACACTCTTGATGAAAAGAGTCAAGACTGGCTAGACTTTAACTCCATGTACAGAATCCCTAATTTCAAAACTCTGTCACTCAACTAAGAAAATTGTAATATCCTACTTAATCACGCCTACTATTCTTAAAACTCTAGTTTTTCATTACATTAACGCATGCAACTTAGAATAGTTTATCTAAAATAACACAATCAATTAGCAATTTTAGAAAAGAACATCAAGAATAAGAAAATAAGTGGTCACTCACACATTTAACATGTAGATAATGAAAAGATCCACCCACATAACCAGCCTTAGAATAGATCAAATGTTTTAATATCCAATCATCATCATTGACACTAGATGGATATGTAAAGCTTATGTGTGGCTAATGAGAAGACAAGATCCACCCACATAATTTACATCAAAAAATATCAAAAAAAACCACACATTAAACATAACAGATAATACATCCATTGATCAAACACTAACAAAACCACACATCATAGTAATATAATCAAAATGGAGGCACCTTTTTCTTTTTTTCAATGTCAACACAAGGGTAGGAAAAGATAAGAACCATATAAGGATACTCTGTGGAGCTAAAAGCCCCCATCAAATATTCAGGAAAATCTGAAAAAATGTAGCCTCGTCAAATTATTAATCTACCATTCTCATGCATGTCCCATAACTTCGAAATCACAAGCAGGCTTCCAAATGCAGAATAAATGAGACTGTAGAAACAAAAAAGGCATAAAATTCAAGAGTTACATTGACAGGAGATGTCTAATGAATCTTCAGTCCAGTTGGAATTCCAGAAAAGATAGAAATTACCCATTAGGCAGAATCAGTGATTTATGCCCTTGGATAAAGCCAACCTTTTGAATCCTTCATGTTGAGAGGTACAGTATGGTTGTCATAGATCAGACAGATCAGCAGCCCATCACAGCGCAGTTAAAGACAAAACTCCCTGACTGCTTGCTGGCAATAATATTCCACTCCGGCAGCCCCTCATTTGGGATCCATGAATTGAGCTCAATTGTCCCTCCCATGGATCCCCTTGGCCCACCAATCACAATTAGCCGCTCGCCACATGCCCTGAAGGCAAGGCCCCAACCGTTCATCGAAACAGACCTCTCAGGCAATTTACCTAGAGTGATCCAAGCGTTGTTCTCCTTGTCATACTTTCTTACTTCCTTCTCAGCATAATCGGCTGCATAAAGCTCATTGTTCACCACAGCTACAAGTGGAGGTGCACCACTTGCACCATTTAGCCCAGCAGACATATTTGGAATCACCCTCCAAGAACCTGTATTCAGGTCATATTCTTCTCCGCATGTCAGTACCTCTGTATTGCTAGCCATTCCACCAATTACGTAAAACTTTCCATCCATGAAGACCCCTGAACATAACTTTCTTGCCCGATTCATACCAGGCAAAGTCTCCCAAGTCTGCGTCTCAGAATTGTAAAGCTCTGCTGAGCTAAGTATTGTACCCCGAGCATCGGTGCCACCAGCTATAATAGCCTTCTCTCCAAGGCTAGCAGATCCAAACAGGCACCTCGGTGAATTCATTACTATTCCAGGGGACCAAGAGTTAGTCAGCATGCTATATCTCAGTACAATGTGGGAAGTTACCTCCTTTCCAAAAACAAGGAGCTCAGTGCCTACGGCAAGGGACTCCTTATCCGAGCACATGAAACAGTCATTAGGGGGCATCTTTGGAATGGTAATCCAGCGCCCCCGGTAGGGATCGTATGCCTCCCATTCAAGGACATTGCAGGAGAAATAGACCCAGTGCTCGGTGATTCCCATCTGCCGTCGTAGCTTATAAAGCTCGCCGCTCCGAAGCAGGGAGCGGAAGCTCCGGTTCAGGGATGCAATGGCACCATAATCAGAGCGAGAGCATCGAAGAAGGCAGTTAATTGTGATATCCCTGCCAAGTGGGTTAATGAAGGAATTTGGATCATCATAGTCTCCATTGCCGCCCTGGCAATCAGACACATCGAGGGCATGTTCTGTGTCTGTGATATCAGGGGTATCAGGACACTCCGGGGACTTTTTCCTCTTACCCCTATCACCTTGCTCTTGTTCTTCCAATTCATTGCTCGGTGGGCGCTTGTTGTTCGAGGACTCAAGGAGGTGGCGAGTCATGTAAATCCACTTGGATTCTTGCTCACAGGAGCTCGGCACTGCTCTCGAAATCAAGCAGGACAGGCCGTCCAACATATCACCAGCTCCCAAACCAATTGAGGGCTTCAAAATTGCTGATCGATAGGCCCTGAAACCTCCTTTTCACCCTCCTAAAGTATCGATCAACAATCCGAGAAGGAAACTCAGAAAGGGCCTTCACCTACACTGATGGGTCCAAGCCTCTAATGGGACTTAAGGGAAAAAATACAGGCCAACCAGACTAAAAAGTGATTCCTTTCAAACTTATTAGAGGAAGGAGATCTCAAACCCTCGCATGCTGATGGAATTCATGGATCAGAAAAGCAAACAAAAGGCATAAAAATCGAATCTTTCCGAGTATTTTGACACGTCCACCACCCAGAATCCACGAATCACTGATCCGGAAGGCCAAAAATGCTACCTTTCAATCGAATCAGATCGATCTCACGAAGGCTTCAAACCAAAAAGGCCAAAAAAAAAAAAAATGATCAAAACATCGAAACAAAGAAACCAGCTCAGAAATTAGCCAAAGGAGACCAATCAAAGGCCCTAAAGGAACGAAGATTACCACATGGAGATCTCGCGATTTCCGCCAAAAATACGCAGAAAATTAGTCAGCGAAACACTCCATTTCCCCAAGATTGGATCCCGTAACACTAAAAAAAATAAAAATCAAATTTTTAGCACCCCAGATTGAGATTAAGCCCCAAAAATGCCTAAAAAGCAAAGAAAAACAAGCAAAAAACGAAATCTAGCTTTAAGACCAACGAGAAAGAGAGGAGAGCAGAGAGATCTCGGGGAGGAAGGAAAGACAGAGACTTACGGATTGGGTTTGGGAGCGGAGGAGGAGAAGAGGAGTAGGGGAGATGAGGCGGAGGCGGAGACCCTGTTTGGGAATTAAAATTCCCTCTCTCTTCTCCTTCTTCTTCCTAAAATACCCCTCTCCGTCTTCTTCCTCTCCTCGTCTTCTAAGCTTCGTCCCTTTGATACTCCTCTCTCCCTCTCTCTCTCTCTAACCCACGCCCGAAATCTAGAGCTTTGGGTCGGGCTTCGGAGCTCTCTCTGTCCCTTTATCGCCTAGCTTTTTTTTTTCTCTCTCCTCGTTTTTTTGTTTTTATTTCTGTTTAAC
Source organism: Elaeis guineensis (assembly GCF_000442705.2). Taxonomy (NCBI): domain Eukaryota; kingdom Viridiplantae; phylum Streptophyta; class Magnoliopsida; order Arecales; family Arecaceae; genus Elaeis; species Elaeis guineensis. The sequence goes on from NC_025999.2 coordinate 83,220,228, forward strand.
AGCTATTTTTTGTATTTTTTATGTTTTTATTCGCCCGGGGGGATTTGTTGGATTATTGTCCTACCAAAGTGGACATCTTTTTGCAGTTTTGCCGTCAATGAGACACGTGTTCTTTGAAGAAGTGTTGGCCGCGATCACGAATTCTGAGACTCAACGCGGGAGTCGATGGACGTCGGCGGATTAAAAAGCTTCCGCTGCGCCGCGGAGGAAAATAGCTCCTCCGCAGCGGATTCCCGCAGGTCTACGCTTCACTTTAGTTTACGGTTGGTCGGCGGTCCGAAACGGCTCACGTGGCGTTTGTCCAAAATATTTATTTTTCATTTTCCTAATTTATTTTTCCTATTTTTTATTTTATTTTTAATTTTTTAAGACCATGGGATTGGATGCAGTTTCCCCTACGGCTTTCTTTCTCGAGTTCAGGAATTTTCTTTTCTTTTCCTCTTTTTTTTTTTTTGGAGTTAGTTTTTTGTGGGCATTTTGAGGAGGGGAATAGCATATCGAGGCCGGTCCGCTGCAGGACCAGGACCGGGGGAAAAGGTTCCCACACGTGTGCTGCAGTGCATCCGAGAATTTGGAGGCGGCTGCACCGATACTAATATATTTTTTTTTCAAAAAAAAAAAAAAAAGCCATGGAGTTCCCTGGTTTGGTGTTTACTTCTGGAACATTGTTTAACCTGCATTACCATGTGTGGTGTAACTAAATTTGGATAAAAAAAATAACCATGATTTATTACTTCGTCTGTTGATGTCGGGTTGGTAGTTAGTCTCAGGTTACGGTGAAACTATTCCTGCAGGCTTTGCTGGCTATGTGCTTCATTTTGCCGGCCACAAATTAATAGGCAGTAAAATAGCAAGGTAAAGATGGCAGAAGAATGGGTTGGGATTCAATTGTTCAAGTAATGTGGACATTGCTTTGGTTGCAGCTAGAGAATGTTGTCTAAAAATCGTAGATATGATACTTGTGCTTATAGTGGTCCCAAATAAGAATTTTGGGTATTTGAAAACATGATTGAAAGCAGGGAGTGCATACATATGAATAGTCAAAATAGTTAATGTATATCAGTATTTTTTTTTTTTTTTTTTTTGCCCTCTATGAATTAGATGGGCTTGGCGTCTTATTTAAAGCTATTGATTTGGTTATGATGAAAATAACACGTGGAACGAGCATTGCAAAGTTGGGAAGCAAAGAAAAGTAGATAGATAATTTAGGAAGATATGACATGTTAGGTAAAAGGTCTTCACAATTAAACATCTAATCCATCGGCCATCCTAAATACAGCTTTCTGCCCAAGACATGAAACAGACAAATATATAATTGAACAACAAAACAACAAAACAATCAAATTAGCTACAACTCACAATTCAGTCATTTACTGATGCCAACTGTATCTGTCCCATTGTTTCTCAAGCATCGTAATTTTCAACATTTCTAATTATTGATATATCATGATCATATACCCACCCTATCCATTCCAATAATATTACTGTACAATCTAGTTTCTTCTTTACCATTCATTTCAAATCCTTTCTTACATTTTCTGTCATCAATGCTCCTCAACAAGTAATTATAACTTGTTAACCTGGTCCATCCCCAATAACTCGTTTCATTGTTACAAAATCTAGGAGAGCACTCCTACTAGTAGGTTTTATAGTGGGATGAAATGGAAAATGTCGCAGAAAGAGAAGGATAAAAAGGTAAGGTCGCTTTCAACACTCCTAGCCCTAAGTCACTCCATTAAATTAAGGCCATTTGCTCCACTAAGGAAAAGGGCCGGGGCGGTTAAAACGAACCGATGTCAAAATGGCGCCAGTCCAAGTGGTTTATTGTTTAACCACGGCCTCCCCCACGTTCGTACCGTACGAAACAAATATTGTACATATCCAAAAATTCGGAGTGTCACAGCTCGCCACCTTTCTCTTTTTGTATTCTGGACGGGGCCATCGCCAGCTACGGTGGTCCCAACCAGTGACAGCGCATCGATCCGGGATGAGGCCCAATCGGACGGCCAGCACTGGGACCGGCCGTTTCCGGTGGGCCCCCACCGCCGCTGGTGGACTTCGCAACGCCTCCGGGTCCAGACATGCAAATCAGTGCGTCAAATGATAGGATTGGTTGGTGGGATGTCACAAAGTTCCAGATGGGAATTGGTTGTATGCCAATAACTGCATCATCCGCTGCATTTTCCGGATGGACGGCTGAGACGGTGTGTCACGGTGGGAATGGAGGAAGAGGGTCCGTTCAAAGGACGGCGATGAGCTCGGCGTTGGTGGGCGCTAGATTTGCGGCTTACCCTTCCATTCAAACCGGCCAGCGACTAAATGATGTCAGGGTTGTATCTTTCGCACGAAAGAATCGAAAGGATGATTCACATTCTTCCATAACATCAGTTATTGGATCGTGCAACGAGCACTTCAAGATCTATAAGATGAAAAAAAAAAAAAAAAAAAAAAAAAAAAAAAAAAAAAAAAAAAAAAAATATATATATATATATATATATATATATATATATATATATATATATATATATATATATATATATATATATATATATATATTGAGATCTACGTGAGAAGTGATCTACTAATTTACACGATGAAAAAAAATCGACCATGCTTTTGCATGCAACTTGAATCCAATGATGTGTCCATAATTTTTAACATTAACAGTATGCTTACTCAAAAGCATTTGCAGAAGAAGCAGTTCCTTTTTTTTTTGGTGAATAAGAATTGCTAGTGTAGCTATTTTGATGTGTAGGAGCAGCGAAAGTGGAATAGATTATGCTCATCTGATCATGCAAATGCTAATGGCACACTCCCACCAAGTGTTTTTAGAAGAAGCATGTCTTTATTTGTTTGGTGATTTGGAATTGCTAATGTAACTATTTCATAAGTAGGAGGGGCAAAGATAGGCAGGGATCAGTTTTAGTCTAAGATAAAGTTAAAGTTGGCTTTGGGATTAACATTTTGGACGTCCGTGTGGACTACTTCTAACTAATTGGATTGTCTATGCGAACCTGATTTTATATTTGATTCAAGTCAGATATGGTTTTATTATTTGAATTCAACTTGTTGAAGTAGTTTTGATGAGGGCGGGTCAAAAATATGGAGGTTGACTCTGCCAAAAAAAATATGGAGGTTGATAGAACACAATGGTTTCCACTTTTTCAAATGCAAGCCAGATTATACAAGAGGGTGATGGAATTGTTGAAAATGGCCTGACCAAGATTAGGATATTTTAATGGGCAAGTCCTGGTTTGCTTATAATTGTGTAGTTGTCCAGCCATAGACATTGTATAGATTTATATGGGATGCTTGTAATCCTCTTGGGGAGAAAAAAAATTTCTAAATTTAAAAATTATTTCTATTGAGACAATTCAACCAACCCCTAATTTTGACTCAAGATCGACCTCATAAACATAATATGCCGACTAACAATCAGTTGACTGACTGATAGTCGACTATTCTCAGCCATCAACGGACAACCACAACAAATCAGTTAATATCCAACTGATGACCATCGGTATGTCAGAGTTACCGATCGATGCTTATTCGGATCTCCACAACTACCGACATATAGTCGGCTTATCTTCCCACGATCATATAATGCCGGAATGTGCGGAACCCACATGTCTAATTGTTATAAACAACTATCAACTACGTGTTATAATCATTAGTGGACATAAACAGCCCATTAACTCTATGATTATGGCCTGATAATTGGGATAATTACCCTTTAGTGTCATAAAAAGTGAGACACATGCTCGACGGTTACATCTGAATCACCTATAAAAAAGAGGTAAATGAACAATATTGATAAGACAATTCTGGGCTGAGACTATGCCATTCAAAATCCTTATTTGTTGTTCACCACTCTCTACTAACTTAGGCATCGAAAGATCCCCGCAGGACATAATTTCGGTCAGTATGGACTTCTTTTGTAGGTGTTCTTCTCTGACGATGGACGCAAAAAAGAGATTGACCGCAATAGATTGGCGCATCAGGTAGGAGGGTCGATACAAGCAACCATGGCAAAAATCAGAGCTCAATAATCAACAGGATCGATGAGGCAGTCTTCCTGTCGGGAAGATGTTCCTCCTCCACCTCTATTGACAGAGCCCAGCTTTTCGCATCCTGTGGTTACCACAGACGCACAAATTGCTGCATTAATGCAGTAAATGAAGGTATTAACGAAAGCGGTCTAAAGCCTCCAGCAGCAACAAACTCAGCAGTAGCAGTAGCCGCCGGTGAAGGAGCCGATAGCTCATTCAGTGCCATCCAGGCACAGCCGCCATCCTTCATAGTGTTCATCTTCCTCATCTCCAGAGCGGCGACCATCTCGACCCTCACCGAGACGGGCAACTGCGTTCTTGACACTCCCATCGTGCCGCCCATTCTTTGCGGTATTCTCCCTCTCCTTTCCATGTACATAGTATCAGGAGGGGAAAAAGGCCGCATACACCTTTTGCTTCTCCATCTTCAAATTTTTTGGAGGATTCTACCCTTGGATTATCCTGACAACGGTGGCTCGATGACTACGAATGCAAGTTCAAAGACATCAACTGCCAGCTTACCCGACTTCAGATGGAAGGTTGGAAATCTTTCAATGATTATGACTTCCACACTATCCAACCTCTTTCTCAGTACATTCTGGACGAACCGATTTCGTCTCGATTCAAGATACCGCAGATGGAGCCATACGATAGCTCCACCGATCCAATCGATAATTTGGAGAGCTATAAGACTCTCATGATGATTCAGAGGGCATCCGATGCCCTCTTATGCATCGGCTTCTTAGCAATTATTCGGAAGGCTGCTCGAGCCTGGTATTCTGAGCTTCAGCTGGTGAGCATCAATTCTTTCGAGCAGCTCGAGCATTCTTTCGTGATCCATTTCAGTACTAGCCGAAAGATGATACAGACATCAGACAGTCTCTTCTCCATTATGCAAGGCGAGACAGAGACGTTGAGAGATTTTATGGCTTGTTTCAACGCAGCCACACTTGAGATCAGGGACCTCAATGAAGATATGGCCATATCGACCATGATGAGGGATCTGAGGAGATCTAGATTTACTTATTCTCTAGATAAGACTCTCCTTCAGATCTATGCAGAACTTTTGGAGCGCTCATACAAGTATATTCGCACAAATGAGGATGCTTTTGACCAATGCCAAACAGAAGAAAAAGGTCAAAAAAAGAAACATAAGAAAGGTGGAGCTCCGACCGAATCAAATAAACCAACTACCAATAAGCGAGTTTCACCTCGACGATGGAGTCTGAAGCCAAACAGCTATGACAGTTATGACTTCTATACTCCTCTTTCTGCTCTTCATGCGCAGATCTTGATGAAGATCAAAGGAGAGGAGTATCTTTGATACCCCCCACCAATGAAAGCGCCATCGAGGAGCCGTAATAGGAAGAAGTACTGTCGGTTTCATCGTGATCATGGATATTATATCGAACAGTGCATCCAACTCAGAGATGAAATAGAGGCCCTGATTCGACGAGGCTACCTCAGAAAATTTTGATGAGATCGTCTGACTCAACCTCCTACTGACCAACAGCCTCAACCACAAGCTGAGGAAACGATCCACAGTCGACCAACGACGGGAGTCATCAACATAATTTTTGAATGATAGAAAGACTGAAGGACAACTTCCGAAGAAGAGTCGGCGAAGAAATGATGACTTGATAATATATTTTTTTTTTCGAAAGACGATGTCTGGGGAATACAAACTTTCCATGATAATGCTGTCGTTGTCTCGATGATAATAGTAAATTATGATGTAAAAAAAAATTTAGTAGATAATGAAAGCTCAATAGATATTCTTTTTTACTCAACTTTCTCTCAAATACGACTACCAACTGATCGACTCAGAAGAGTCTTGATGCCATTAGTCAGTTTCACTGAGAATGCAGTTGCTGTGGAAGGAGAAATCACTCTCCCATTAATTGCAGGAACAGATCCACAATAAAGTACTGTTCTCTTTACATTCACGATCGTCTGAGTTTTCTCAGCTTATAATGCCATACTCGGATGATCTAGACTTAATACCCTGAGAGCAGTAGTTTCAACATACCATTTGCTAGTCCGATTTCCAACAAAAAATGGAGTCGGAGAAATACGTGGAGATTAACAGCTTGCTTGATGTTATTTCTTGATCTCCATCCAAAATAATCAATCTAAAGACTTTTTGTCCGTCAATAAATTAGACCAAAGAGAAAATGAAGAGAGGGGTGAACCAGCTAAATAATTAGTTTCCATCCTGCTGAAAGAAGAAGATCCTGAGAAGATGGTCCAAATTGGATCGCAGCTGTCTGATTTGGAGCGGCAACAATTGATAAATCTACTAAGAGCAAACATCGATATTTTTGCTTGATCGGTTACTGTATGCTAGACATTCCTTCGGAGGTAAAAATCTATCGGTTAAACATTGATCCAAAAGTTAGGTCATTGAGATAAAAAAAAATACCTTTTGCTTCTGAAAGGCAGAAGGTCATCAACGAAGAATTCAACAAGCTCTTCGCAGCTGGCTTCATCAGAGAAGCTAATTATTCTGATTGGCTCGTCAATGTAGTGATGGTGAGAAAAATCAATGACAAATGAAGAATCTGCATCGACTATATAAATCTAAATAAAATCTGTCTGAAGGACAGTTTTTCTTTTACCGAAGGTCGACCAATTAGTTGATGTAACTTCGAGACACCGACTCTTAAGCTTCACGAACGCCTTTGCAAGATATAATCAAATTCGGATGGTGTCTGAAGATGAGGAGCGCACAGCCTTCATAACCGATAAAGGCATCTACTGTTACAAAGTAATGCTGTTTGGTTTAAAAAATATCGGAGCTACTTATCAATGGCTAGTCAACAAAATATTCAAAGCACAAATCGGACAAAATATGAAACTTTACATGGATGATATGCTGATAAAAAGCTCTCAAACTACTGATTATGTTTGAAATTTGGAAAAAGCCTTCGGCACACTTCGACGACATCAGATGAAATTGAATCCGATCAAGTGTGCATTTGGAATAACTTTCAAAAAATTTCTTGTGTCGCAATGAGAAATTGAGGTCAATCTCAAGAAAATAAAGGCTATCATCAATATGAAGCATCCAAGTTTTAAGAAAGAGATACAACAACTTAATGGAAGGATCACCGCACTCAACCGATTTATCTCAATATCGGCAGAAAGATGTTTGCCTTTTTTCAAGACCTTGAGATAAATAAAAGATTTCTCATGATCAGATGAGTGCCGACAGTCCTTCAAAGATCTAAAAGATATCTGACATCTCCACCGCTACTTACAAAATCAAAGATCGGAGAAATTCTGTCTCTATTTGGCAACTTCAATAGAAGCAGTTAGTTCGGTACTCGTCCAAGAGAATGAAAACTGAATTCAATGATTTATTTACTATACCAGCAAGGTACTTCATAATGCCGAAATAAGACATTCAAAGGCAGAAAAAATGATCTATGCTCTGATCATATCATTACAATAACTTCGCCCATACTTTCAAGTACATCCCATTGTCGTCTTGACAGATCAGCCATTGAAGGCAATTTTATACCGACCTGATACTTCAGGTCGGATGGTAAAGTGAGCAATAAAACTCAGTGAGTTTGATATCCAATATCGTCCACGTCCATCAATGAAGACACAAATTTTGACCGACTTCATCGTCGAATGTACTATACTTGACAATAATCCTGAGGATGAATCAAATGACAAAATAAAGCCAGTTGAAACTCCCAAGCCCGACTCAACATCGATGTGGGTATTACATATTGATAGAGCATCCAACGCACAGGATAGTGGAGCCGATCTCATCCTCATCAATTTCGAAAAGATTGTAACCGAATATGTCCTTCGATTCAATTTTAAAGCTTCAAATAATCAAACTGAGTATGAAGCTCTCCTGGCCAGTTTGAAGATTGCCAAAGAGCTTGACATTGACAACCTAAAAGTCTTCACCGACTCATAATTGATTATCGGACAAGTTAAGGACAAGTTTGAAGCTCGAGATCTCGTTATGATGAAGTATCTTTAGAAGGTGAAAGATCTTATATTAACTCTAAAATATTTTGAGATCTTTCATATTTCAAGAATAGAAAATGCTCGAGCCGACGCACTTTTCCGACTTGCGACCACTTCATTTAACTCATTGGGTCGGACATTCGTTGAATGCTTTGAACAGTCGAATATTGATAAAGTCAAAAAAGTACTACAAGTCAATGATGAACCAAGCTGGATGGACCCGATCTCCAGTACTTGACTGATGAAACTCTACCTGCAAATCCTTCAGAAGCCAAACAATTTAGATGGATGGCCTCGCAATATATTTTGATGAATGACCAACTTTATAAAAGATCATTTTTTCTTTTCTTACTGAAGTGCTTGAGACCAGCAGATGTGACTATGCACTTTGAGAAGTTCATAAAAAAATTTATGGAAATCACTTGGGAGGCAAATTTTTGGCTTACAGAGTCTTACGGTAAGGATATTATTGGTCCACCATGAAGAAAGATGCAGCTGAATTTGTCCGAAGATGTGAACTATGTCAAAAGTATGCAAATATACAACATCAATCGGTCAGTCAGCTGACATCAATTGTTGCACCACGGCCCTTCGCATAATGGAGAATTAACATACTAAGTCCTTTTCCTCCGGTATCTGGTCAAAAAAAATTCATAGTGGTTGCCATTGATTACTTCACCAAATGGGTAGAAGCTGAATCTTTGACACAAATCACTGAAAGTAAGATGGAATATTTCATTCAAAAGTTGATCATATGCAGATTCAGTCTATCACACACTATCATCACTGATAATGATCGATAATTCGACAACCAGAACTTTAAAGAGTTCTGTGCGAAATTTTACATTACACACAAACTCATATCAGTCGGTCATCCACAATCTAATGGAGAGGAGAAAGTAACAAACCAAATAATCCTACATGATCTCAAGACTAGACTGAATGAAGCTAAAGGTCTCTGGATGAAAGAACTGTATCCGATCTTATGGATATATCGAACAACTCCTTATATATTAATGGGAGAATCATCGTTCAACTTGATCTATGGAATGGAAGCGATGATTCTACTTGAGATCGGATTATCATCAGCAAGAGTTGAACAGTATAATGAGTCGAACAATTCAGAATGTCGGAGAGTCAATTTAGACCTACTTTCAGAAGTCCGACAACAAGCTCCAATTTGGATGGCAGCATATCGGCAAAGAGTAACCCAGTATTATAACGTAAAAGTTAAAGCTGAAGCTCTTCCATCTAAGAGATCTGGTCCTAAGGAAAGCAAAGATTTCAAAGCCTCTGGATCAGAAAAAATTATCTCTAAATTGGGAAGGACCATATAAAATAATCGAGAAATTTCGATCAGATGCATATCGGCTAGAAACTCTTGATGGAATAACTATTCTTCGGACCTAGAATGCCGATAATTTGAAGATATATTATCAATAAAGTTGTTCACATGCACAATATTTAGAGTGAAATTTTGAAATTCAGAATCTTGAAAGCTTCGCTTAACTACATCTACAAAATGACACCAGGTCAATAAGTAATCGATTAAATTTTTACTGACTACATCTCGATTTTTTACTGTAAAAATCGACGTACAGATTATATCTCAATTTTTTACTGTAAAAATCGATATACCGACTATATCTTGATTTTTCACTGTAAAAATTGACTCTAGTCGAATGACTACTTATGCCGACTTAGTTTTAACTAAGCAAAATATTATACCGATTCAATCCCGATCGAATCGAAAAAATACCGACTTGACTATGGTCAGTCCAAGGATATTCGGCCTACCACCATCTATCAAATATCTAGACATATCGATTTAACTACGATCAGTCGAAGGATATTCGACTTATTACCGTCTATCCAAATACCTAAAAGGTAAAGTATGTCGATCGATACTCGACTAATGGACAAACTCTACTACAGTTATTATTGAACATCCAATTCACCGATGGGTAATTAGTTGTCTGACTAAGATTCTACAACACTAAAAGTACAAAGAGAAAAATATCAAAAAGAGTTTGTACTTAAAAAAATTTTCTTTTCATTCATTAAAGAGAAGGTTATAAAATTGGACCCAAGATCTAATTACAAAATTTATCCAATTACAAAAAGAAAAAAGAGAAAAATACTACACCAATCACTAGTTGATTTCTTCATCTCCCTACTCTGGTACAGCTTCAGTAGTTAGAGCGGGTCCTGGTGCAGTCGGCGCATCTTCTTCAATCGATGCGGTGCCCTCTTCAGCAGCCTCTTTTTATAAACTAGGGGGAATAATGCTGCTCAAGTTCAAGTTCGGATATAATTTTTCGACTGCATCTCGATCGTCCTCGTATCCGATACAGTAAGAGTCGAATCTGCCTTCGAGAATCTCTTCCTTGAATTCTTCTGAATTTTTGAAGTTCTCGACAGCCAGACTCAGAGCGTCCTTCGCTGACTCAGCTTCAGTCCTTACGAGGGCCGACTCAACATCTGCCAGTGCCAGCCTCTCCAGGATAGCCCGATGCCTTCCGCGCTCTGCTTCTAGCTCTTCAATACATTCATCCATTTCTCTCCGAAGCTGATGGATGGAGTGTTTCTTACTCCTGATTCGAGATTCGAGAGATGTGATATTTTGATGAGCTGACTCAAGCTCGGTTCTGGAGCTAGGACTAAAGGTCGGTAGTCAGATAAATTTTTTTTTTTGAAGCTTCGTCTCCTGTTTAGTTGCCGCCTGAAGTTGTACGATGGTAGCAGTCTTCTCAACATTGGCGGCCGCCACCTTGTCCATCTAAGATCGATGAAAGTTGGCGATCTTCCGATATCCACTCTGTAGAACATGCATATCGTGTGCCCACTGAAAATAAAAGATAAGTCAAGTTGGATATATATATATATATATATAAAGGGGAGGAATGTCAGAAAATTATCCCAAGTATCGTCGAATAGAAGGAAAAAAATATCTCGAACACCGTCCGATTCTTCTTGTTCTCCCTATTAGTCGGAAGAAGTGCAGCTTCGATGAGTCATCTAGCCAATAGTAGATTGGCCAGAGCCGACTTACCAGCAGGAATTCGGATGTCGAAGAAGGTGGGAAGGCCCGCAGATAACCCATCATTGGCAGAGATTGCAGGCGCCTTCCCCCGATCTCCAGTCAGCGGTCGTAATTTGAAACCATCGGAAAGTCAGTGCTTGACTGCACCCGAGACTGTTCCGCTGGAGGAACAGCTGGCGCAACTACTGACTGCTCGAGTTCGGCTGCAACTTTTGCTTCGACCCGAACCCCCACTGATGGAGCCGTCGATGGTTTTGCCGTAGCTCCATCTCTCACGGTCCCAGCTTCAGCAGATGGTGCCTCAGTCGAAAGAAGCGTTGTCGGAGCCGACAAAGCTAAGATCGGCTCAGAGACTGTTTCTGATGGAATGTCGGATTTTCTTATCGGTACCAATGGAGTGTCAACTCGACTCCTTCTCGATGGTCGAAAAGATCCGTTGTCGATTGCTGCCCTCTTCTTGACAATATGAGAATGAATGTCAGCAGCCGACACTCATGTCCTTATCCACATAGCTGCAATCAAAAGAAAAAGATCAGTATAAAACTCAGAAACAGACAAAAGAAAAAGTGAAATTACCAACAATGTTATACTTAAGTTATCGAACTAAGTCTGGCATCGTAGAGAGCCTGTTTGGTCATTAGTTCTTGCTGTGGTGGAACTTCCATATTTTTTAGTCAAAGAAAGTCTTTTCGATTAGCGGCATCCACCTGACTATTCTCATTGGGGTCAGTTCTCAGATCGTCTCAGCACGAAAGAAAGCCCTAGGAGGAAGAAGAGGAAGCGAAGAAAATTTGATTTTTTTATCCATGAATGGACGATGGAAGATTGGAATGAAATAAAGACTTTTTCTCGGGTTGAAGAACCACCAACCCTTGGCTTTGGGATGAGGATGAAGGACAAAGAAAGATCAAAAGAGAGAAGGACGAGGATCAATCGGGATAAGCCAACATAACAAAGTAAAACTAATGATCAACCAGATAGAGTTCGGAGCCAGCTGAGTAGGACAGAGACCATAGTAATCAAGAAGATTTTGGACGAACTCTGAAATCGAAAATCGAAGATCGGCTCGAAGATCCTCGATATAAAATGTGACTTGGTTCAAAGGAAGAGAGTTCATCTGACCGTCCGGACCAGGAGCAGAAAGCTGATACTGCTCTGGGATACAGTACTGTTCTTGAAGCCACTCAATATTGGACCTGAATAAGGAAGAAACTTTCATTTTTGGATCCGAAGGAGAATCATCGGTCGGATTCTCCAACCGACTATCCTGAGAAGATAAAGTCTTCTTACTTGCCATTGAAAATAGAGGACTAAAGAAGAAAAAAAATCCTAAAAGAAGGAAAACCCTAAGAGAGGGAAAGAAGAACTCAACCTGAAACCAAAAGATGACGCAAAGAACGAAATTCAAAAGCACCTAACACTAGAGCAGAAGAACCTTCTCTTGCAGAGGAAAGCGACAAATGCAAAAGTAAAGTTCAGATGAAAGTGACTTTATATATATAGGACTCCTCAACGGTCCGAATGAAATCAGTCAAATCAGGATCTCCTTAGATGTCGACATGTGGCAACATCAAGACTGACCATTGATCGGACGGTTCGACGCACCTGCTCCCAGATCACGCCATCTCATCATTATCCGCTTGAACAGCTCAGAGCTAATGATGTTTGAACACGTGGTCAAGATCTACTCAAATCGTCTGAATTCTTCGGGCGTCGAATTATCTTCCTGAAACAACATCCCAATGATGATCTCGCAGATATCAAAACAACAAAATAGTTGGAGACCTCTCGTATTTAAAAAATCATGAATGCTAACAGCTGAATCAGAGTTTGAAGCAGCAAGTGACGTGACAACTCCCTTCATCCAACATGACAGATCACGTGACAAAATACACGTTAGACCATTTTGGACTTGAGAGTGGAGGACAACTGTTGGGATAATTCAACCGACTCCCGATTCTGACTCTAGATCGGTCTCATAAACACAATATTCCGACTAACAATCAGTTGACTGACCAATAGTCGGCTATTCTCAGCCATCAACGGACAACTACGATAATTCAGTTAATATCCAACCGATAACCATCAGCATATCAGAGTTATCGATTAATGGTTATTCGGATCTCCACGACTACCGACATACAATCGGTTAATCTTCCTACGATCACATAATATCGAAATATACGAAACCCACATATCTAACCATTATAAACGATTATCAACTATGTGTTACGATCATTAATGGGCATAAACAGTCCATTAACTCTATGATTATGACCCTATAATTGAGATAATTGTCCTTTAGTGTTATAAAAAGTGGGACCACGTGCTCGACAGTTACATCTGAATCACCTATAAAAGGAAAGTAAATGAACAATATTGATAAGATAATTCTGGACTGAGATTCTGCTATTCAAAATTTTTATCTGCTATTCACCACTTTCCACTGACTTAGATATCGGAGGGTCTCCGTCGGACATAATTTCAATCAGTGTGGACTTCTTTTGCATGTGCTCTTCTCCGATGACGGACATAAAAAAGAGATTGGCCGTAATAATTTCCAACATATATGTCTGAATATAGTTTTGATCAAAGTTGAAGAAGATACTATTATCAAGTTGATTTGCATCCTAGAACATCAGACTATATTACCCTCAATAATGAAAGATTTTATTTTTTGATATATAACAACTTTGACACATTATAATAAAAAAATATTAAGAATCAAGTTTCTTCAAAAGATATTTTCAATGTTCCTGTCAACATGAAAAATCTTACCAGGGGAATACCAATAGAGTTCTTTTATGTTACGAAGTTTCCACATATTACATTTTTGAAAATTTCTAGCATGTTCGTCGTGCTAACATATGATAGAAAACCTTCAACTTTATTTCAAATAATCTTATTTGTGATTCCTTCATTTTTTTTTTCAATGTAATTCTCCTAAAAAAATTTTCACCAATACTTAAATAATATTTTCATATTTTTTTTAGTGAAAATAAATGCATGATCCTTTTGAAATAAAGATATTCATATGAAATATTCAAGAGTATTCAAATAACCGTATGTATCTTTCCAAATGTGGTCAAGAAGTCATTGTCCGAAGCTTGCTCCAATTTAATCCAGTAATTTATCTATTTAAAATATAAGTAATATTATTTTGAACTAATAAATTAATTCCTACAGAGTCAAATTATCTAGAATAGACTAGGCAGTTCCTAGCCAGATCAATATTACTTATAACCTTATAGCAAGTCAAATTCTAAACTTTATACTGTAACTTGATTGAGAACTTGATTGGATTGGCGATTGAACTTTGTCACATCTGTAAAAATATCATAGAGCGGTTGGTCTTATTCAAATAATCAACATGCACAAGCTCATTACGCAAGATGCAAAAGAAAGACAAGTAGAAGATTAATTCATATATGCATAGAAGCATGATGAAAGGCTAGAGAGAGGAGGCATACACCACCATAATAACTAAAGATAGAAATTCATAAGAGCTGATAAGTGATGCATGCATTTTGATGTGGTGGACTATTAAGATCACTTAAAACACGACTTGATCTTATATGTGATCTAAATACGTGTGTATTATAAATATTTAGATTCATCCATAGGAATCGATATTTTTTTTCCTACCTGTTGGATGAGGAATGCTACTTTCCTCAATCCTAAGACTACTGCAAAATGTCATATTATAGTACGCAAAGTGAGTCATACTCCTTTGGATGCTCAAGATGGCTTCCACGCTTGAAATCCTTGGAAGGACGTACCCTAAAAGTGCCCTAAGTCTAACTAGAGCGACGTACATTTTGGACAAAGCGCAAAGTAGTTGGGCGAGCCGGCTAACCTTGGAGAGGGCGTCCACAAGTACCACCAGGGCCCTCAGCTTGGAGACCATGGATCATCAACATATGGCAATATACAAGAAAGTACTTGAACCACCACCAAGAATAATTCAAAAAGCCAAGGCTTTTGGAATTTTAGGTGTGACTCAAGGAGTTAGGTCCAGGAGAATAAAAAGAAAGCATAAAGATCAAGGATATGGTCATCTAGAAGAAGTTTCCGCATGCTCATCTACACCACAACATGACTCAAAGCAAAACAGTCAACTAAAATCCAAGTGGATTTGATGGCAACTCTTTCTTGTTTCCAAAGGGCCCAAAGAGCTAGTCAAGCAGGCAACGTAGAGTGCAACCTTTGAAAGGTAGACAACCATATGTTGCTATGTCGACCACCTTTAGGTGTTTTCCACGTGGACTAACTTATGCTTTTCGAGACTTTTCAAAAATTCCATAGTCTCGCCGAAGGTTATCTGGATAGAATTAGTGAAGATGACAGTTTATTAGATTTACTGTTCCTGGACAAGTTTCTTTAGATACCCACTAGGCTTATATATTCCCTTGTCTGTTGAACCTAAAAACGGATTCACATTTTTGATTGATTGAATTGGCAAGAGGATCTTGTTCTCAAATCAAATGATGGATCTCATATTTTTATTTCAAAGTTCATGCCATCACAAAAAGATTATTCTGAGTTTTCTCTGAACTTAAAGGAAAAAAAAAAAAAAAATCCTACCTATAGTCAGTAGTAAAGATCAATTTGATCTATTGTAGGTCTTAAAAATCTTAAAAGTTTTGGATGCATAAGACCGATCATGATTCGGTGATTCTGATTCTCATACTTCCTATTCTGCGATCGATCTGTACTCTATTAACTCTTTGTTTGTATATATAGTTTATAGCAGATGTTTATGCATTTAGACTCATGGCAATTTGAACATCTCAAGCAGAAGTTTTTGAGCATGAGATATATGTTAAGAAATTAGAGAAAAATAGAGGACGAGAGTTTGCGAGGAATTAGAAACGTAAAGCAATAACATAATTATGGGTTCACCGGCCAATGTTGTGTTAGTGAAAAGGGAACAAAATAATACTGCTAATTGGTACAGTGTATATCTAATCTACCTTGCAATTCCCCCTTTCATAAGCTGCCAAGATTATGATGAATAAGGTGGACATCATGGGAAGACCAGTAGTTTACGAGATTGTTTAGCTTTTCTTAAAGTAGGGTTTAACGTTGTGGGCTATGGCCACTAGTCTAGGGGATTTACGACATTAGTAACAATGGTGCAATTTTTTATGTTATCCACAAGAGTTTGGATAAGTTTCAACTTGTTTTAGTCGGTTTAATCAACGATGGTTGGACAAAGAAGTCCAAAATAGCGACTCTGCAATTAATAATACAACCTTGTTAAGATAACATGATTGAGTGTATTTTACGCAACAAGGTTTGCTCTTTGGTGTTTGGTAGGCAACATATAACTAATTTATTTCTCTAAGTTTCGGATACATGGATCACTCATTATATTTGGTTTTTATTTCGAAAAATTATAAGAAAAAAAAAAATAAATTTATGCATGGTTAGTTTAAGTTTTGTTTGACTCTTAAGTATCATGCCTATGAAAAGAAAATCACTATCAAATAGCATGCCATATTTTTTAAGAAAGAAAAATTTTGCGATATTGATTGTTCATAATTATGGGATATCCTTGATTAATGTATATTTTTTTTTGTAAAATTATTTTAATATTGGAATGCTCTACAGCTATATCCATATCAAAAAATTTATGTACATATATGAGTAATACTGAGAATAGCCTTGCATGATGTTGGCATCGTATTGAATGTATATCTCTAGAAGATATTCTTTTAATAAGCTTTTAAATCTCTTTGGGTCATAACAAACTTAGCTCAACATTTTCCATTGAGATAAAATGACTAGCTAACTAGGTGTGTAGGTATAAGTGGGGAGCCATCTGGTTCATTTTACTTGCTGCTTTCCCAAAAAAAAGAGGAACAAAATTTTCTGTTGCTCGGATTTACTTGCTCCGAAAAGCCATAGAAATCGAATGCTTTTGAATAGGAAGCAATCAATATTCTAATTGACTTTGCTTGTTTCAAAAAGGTGTAATTTCCTTAGAGCCTAGTGAGCAATTCTTCTTAATTCATTACATGTTCCCATTATTGTAATCTCTAGCATTAGACTAGGCCTTTTTATCTAGGTTAACTTGGGAAACAATTTTTTAACAATTCAACCAATTAACTCCTTCATGATGTTATGATTTGAACATCTCTATTTCAAAAATTATCTTTACACCTTCCTATGGATAATCTTTTCTTACTCTATAATTTCAACTCAATTTATAAGTGACTTCGACCTATATGCATAGAAAAATATTGTTATCTAGTAAGAATTGTCAAAAGAAAAAGAATGGTGCCCCATGACATGCCACAAGACAAGCCATGCTATTCCCAAGCACAAATTCCTTACTTGATTTCCAAAAGAAACCTATGCAAGTTCCTACCTAACCTAGGTTTCTAGCTGTAAACTAATAGTGTCCAATGAATTATTGGAAGAGCAATAGACCTTCTAGCATTCTGCTTGTCATGTCATTTAGAAAGCTTTTCAGCATTTGAATGACAACCATGGTTAGGAATTTGCCCGCTAGACTTTAGTTAGCTTGCTAGCACCTCTCTCCTCAGTGTTCAGATTGGAGAGAGGCTACAAGTTTGAACTAAAAAAGGTGATGCTCCCAGTATAATTTTTCATAAAAAGATATGACAAGAATTTAAAGTTTAATTATTTATTGGATGCATCAAGTCGGCTTGCATTTTTTGATTTATGACAGCGCGCGAAATGCTGATAAAGTAAATCATAAAAAGCATTTTTTTTTTACAAGGGCTGTGGCCCTTGAATTTTCTCAATATTTTGTTAATCGATTCTCCAGTGTTTCTTCTTAGGTTTCTTAGGTTCTCTGTACCATGGCTCGCCTATGTTCATGAATTGTTGTCGCTTACATCAGATCATGAATTGGGCCAATCAACACCACAATGCTACTCAGCTCTAACAATGGCAGTCCAACCACTTGAAACGGGTGTCATTTGAATAGGATGAAATCAGGTTGGACAAACAATCTCGAATCCAATGGAATCTTGGCAGATTGCGAACATTCGAACATGATGATGAAGATCAGCAAATCAATGATGAATGCGGCCACCCGAAGTGGCTTGAGATTTTGAATAGGATGGTGTTAGATTAGATTTGGTTGGAAAATTCATTACATGGAAGAGCCAAACAAGAAAAATCATACCTAGCTAGAAAAAATTTATATATGTAAAAATAATAAAATAATTAATCATGCAATATAGTATACTAAATAGGTCTTGTTGAAAATCCCATTATATATCTTACCAAGAATCTAACCTTTGCCCAAGCCTAATTGGAATATGTTGAATCATGTTAACCTTTGCGCGTGCTGACCATGACACATATGACCCTAGCTTGTCCTAGGAGGGCTTGACCAAAAACAATGCATAAAGGAGTTAATATATGTAAATATAAAAAGATAATCAATTACCTAACTTGCAAAATAGTATATGATCTGGTTAATATCCAAGCTAGCTCATTTTGAAAACACCCTTATACATACTTCTAAGCATATAGACCTGGCCCAAACCAAATTAGAATTTGGCACTCATACTAACCCCAACATAACCTAACCACCATGTATATGGACCCGACTCGACCACCACAAAACAATTTGGATTAACTGCATTAGAGATGCACCCCAATTCTTTAGAGTGAAGGTTCCACTGATAATATTGCACCATTCTAATGGATCCAAATAAACTTGTTATGGATCACTGTAACAGATAGGTAGGGATGAAAGTGGATTAGATATTATCTATTCGGATCGACTTTCATATCCGAATTTATTCGGATATAGATAGAAACTTGAGCATCCGATTAATATTTATATCTATATCGATATTCATCAAAGAAAAATATATATGAATATGGATAGACAACTATCCAACCCATATCTAAATATCTGATTCTACTTATAATCCTATTTAATTTTATATAGTACTTATTAACTTTTAAGTAAAATATATAAATATATTAATATATTATTAATTTGATTATCATCCACTTAGTAATATCTTTGATTCAATGGTCATAGAGATCAATTATCAAACTTATATCCATATTAATTTGTATCCATAATTTTAGTATTTGATTTATATTGTATCCATTTAAGACAAATATGCATATGAATTTTTATATCCGATTAATATCTATATCTATATTTATATTCATTAGATAAAATAAATATGGATATGGATATACTGATATTCGATCCGGTTTCAGCTCTATAATTATAACTAGCACTACTAAAAGGGAAAGTATTAGACAATGACATCAAATGATAATGATATTTTATTTTTTCCTTCATTGCTCATGTGACAAAAAAAAATATGATTATTTTTTCAAACCATACAATTTTTCAAAGAAAGTTGATAGAATTTTTTAAAATTATTTTTAAGTTGTGCAAATAAAAATAATAGCAGTTATTCATATTATTAAGGAAACTTGTAATACTAAATAATATGCTACCATAGTTATTATTTTTTTATTAGTAATGAATAATATATGAAAAAGATTTAAAACCATTATACAATCAACATAATATTATAACGACAGTTAAATCTTGATACGGTCACCACCAACCCTCCCTCGATTTTTTTTTTTTAAGAAAAGTAGGAAGAAGTAAGATGCTTTTTTTCTAATATATTACAAAAATAATTATTTACATAGTACAAAGCTGAAAGCAAGTAGAGCTTTAGGTCGTGGTCGCTCATTAAGCTAGGATCAGACTATTAATGTCTCCATTGTGAAGAACGAAGAGGCATCAAACACGGGACTTAACAAAAGAAAATATAGGATATGAAAATATGGGAGTTGACAAAAGAAATCAAAAGAAAACTAAAAAAATTCTGCTTCTAGTATTGTAAGAAGTAAAAGGACAGGAAGACATTTCTCCATAATCATTGTGCTCTTCTTCTTAAACCCCTCCCCCCCTCCTCTCTTTTTCTTTAACTGATAAGTGGAAAAGGTGAGAGGCAAATAATAGGTCTCCCAGTCGAGAGAATGAACTATGGCAGTGCCAAAATATCCGACCAACCAACTCCTTATAAGTACCTAGGATGTATGAAATTTTTCGAGGATCCTCAAGATGCATTGGACGTTGTCCATTTGATATATCCAACTATCAACTGTTAAAGAAGCTTGCCAAACTAACATCCGAACTGTTATTACTTCAAACCTAAAGATACATTGATTGCGTTTTCACCATAAGCACCAACAACCTATAACGAACAAACTTTTCATAGCTGAAAAATAAAGAGACACTGATTTATGTTTCTCCAATCAGTCTACACAGCTGTATAGTTATCCGATAAAGGTAAAACATTGCAGCCACTAAAGAGAGCAATCCAGAACTCCTTTAAATAAAGATATTGCAAAAAGATATGATCCGTTATCTCTCCATGTTCACCACAAAGAGCACAGAGATCAAATAGTGACATTCCTCGCTTTTTAAGATTTGAAGTTGTCAAAATCTTGTTAAAAAAGCTTAACCAGACAAAAAGCTTAACCTTTTCTAGGACTGATAGCTTCCAGAAGAATTTACCAAGAGGAGAGATTGCACCATCATGTTTAAGAAAGTTATAGCATTTGTTCACCGAGAATATGCCATCAGTACTCTATCTCCAAAGCCAACGATCAAGATTGTTACATAATGTGCAAGATAAGACAATCAAAGAGAGATCGCATAGTTTTCTATAAGCGATGAAGTTCAATGGTTGTCCGAAACCCTCCGCAATCATCTACATGGGAGTCGAAGTTCCTTTAATTTGTTGGGAAAACTTAACAACAGAGAGTTATGGTTCCTTTGCAAGCATGAATAAATGGGGGAATACGTTTGATAGGGATGAATTCTGGATCCAAAGGTCTTGCCAGAAGGAAATTAAATCCCCTTCTCCTATTTTAGGGAAAAAAATTTATTTGAACAATCCATAAATGTTGAGAATGCCCTTTCAGACTGGGGATGCCATTCTCTTCATGTAATGTGAAGGTGTGGATGGTAGCTTATTTTGATAATAGATTGTTCTGACAAGCTTGCACCATGATTTGTAGTGGTCTTCATAGAACTTCCACCATCAATTTAATAGAAAGGCTGTGTTGATGGAGCTAAGATTTAGTAAACCGAAGCCTCCAAACTTTTTAGGTTTGCACAGCTGATCCCAGTTCACCAAATGCTTTACTCGGCTACCAGGGCGCTGCCCATTCCAGACGATATCACAGCATATTTGATTTATTTTTTGAACCACCACCGCTGGGAGCTGAAATACTGATATCCAATAAAGAAGGATGGGCTGCAACATCATAGTTGTCAAGACCATCCGACCTACTAGAGATAAGGATTTGCCCTTCTAGCCAGTACCAATCCCTACTTGTTGAAGCCGAGTGATGGAGAGGAAGACCGAGATAAAATTTATCTTCAACTTAGTTGCCAATTCAAAAGCATATAACATGTATTTGAGAGAATTAATATTTAACTTATCAACTTTGCAGAAAATCTAGATGTCATCAGCAAAATGGAGGCTCTGAATTTGCTTGGTGACAGAGTGAGAACCTATTCTTTCCAGAAGATTTTCAGAGTTTACAGACTTTAAAATTTTAGAGAGTCGGCAATCAATATAAAAAGAAGGGGTGATAATGAATTTCTTTGTTTCAAATCTTTTCTATTTAGGAATTAGGATCCAATAGAATTGTTTATAACCTAAACTGAGGTTGAAGAAACAAATAGTAAATGCATCCAATCAGTCCATCGTTTGTCAAAGCTTCTTTGTTGAAAAAGTTTAAACAAAAAATCTCAATTGGCGCCAGCGAAAGCTTTTTCAAAATCAATTTTACAAAGAATGCCAAGACTGATGGTACGTTGACAGTAGGAGATGATGTCGGAGGCAGCTACGAAGCTTTTAAAAATTACGCAGTCTTTAACAAAAATTGATTAATTAGTAAAAACTAATTCTGTAATTTTAGATTAGAATCGAATGGATAACATCTTTGATATAATCTTAATCATCCCATGTTCAATACTTATTAGACGGAAATCGGTAACCTTTCTCAATCCTCCTTGGATATTGATGGATGTTGTTGACACAGATGGCAACCATTCGTTCAACTCTTATTTTCTTGTTCTCAATTTATTTCATTTGCTCGTTTACTAAGCTTTCGACTCAGTGAGGCAAACCTCCCATTCATGGAAAATAAAAGGGTAACCATCTGACCTCTAAATTATTTAACAGCGACTGCAATCTATATATATCCACGAAAGCTTGACAATTTAGTTACCAAAAAAAAAAAAAAAAAAGCTTAACAATTCACAGTCACCTTCTTAATTAAAGATGTTTGACTGTTAATTAGAAGCTGTCAACCAAAAGCGCGGCGCAGTTTGCCATATCTGAGGGCGACGCTGCACCAACTTAATCCCCTCCAGAGTCTAATTATCTCATGAAAGCAATTCGTCACCTACGCGGAGCTAGGTTTCTTCGCACGTGTTACCGTGTGTTGGAAAAGTGTGTGATTGAAAGGGGGTTTCTATCTCAGCTGACCATCAATGGATGTGATATATATAAAATATTGAGCTTTATCATCTTGGTCTATCGAAATTAGAATATGTCTAAATGTATTTAATATCTTATTATCTAGTCTCTATAGATATTGACTCAATTTAGTTTATGTCACTAGCTAGTCTTCGCTCCTAAGTTAGCATTCCTTTTTATGCCGGAGAGGGCTAGATTTAAAGGGACTCTAGCTACTATATTTCTTAAAAATATATTAGCTTAGGTTGGGTAGTGAGCTGTTTTTTTTTTTTTCCTTATTTTTTTAATAAAATGGGAGGTGTGATCACCTGAGATTTAATATTAAAAAGATAAGAAGATTAAAATAATATCAGTGGCGATATATATGTAACTTAATATCAATTTGTGAAATCTAACCATCCCAAATCAAGCCTAATATATGTGATCAAAAATCTTAGCATGATTGTTATAATACAGGAAATTTAGCTACAAATCCATTGTAGATGCTCTCGTATCAAGTAGTAATTATTTGAGAACTAATGTTAGAAGGGCTGCCCCATTTCATACCAAGAGTGTTGATGGTTATATTGAAGTATGCAACGGTTACTGGGAGAGATTATGGCTTGCAACATGATATCTCAGTAATCATCGTTAGATTCTTGTTATATAGTCAATGATTCTCGAATGTAATAAAAAAACGACCAAATTTTTTATTATTCAGGAAAAACTATGTTAGATCCTTCAACAAGATATCAATGATGGAAAACCCAGCAGATCTCCAATCAGTCATCAATCCAAGTTAAAAAAACCATCAATAAGCATGGTGGTTTTGCCAATTCATACACAGTCTCATGATCCAATTTTCTAACATGATGGAATACGTATTTTGTGGAATATTTTCCAAGAGCTTTTGCATACTCAAATGTTGAGTCTGTGACCTGGAAATCTTCATGTTGGGTGCATATTAAATTGGTGACATGGATTGAGTCTCCTTCCCATATGTTGTATTTTCTTACACGAATCTTATTTTCTCATCCATCCCCATTGCTATCCCAATCATTCCTGTAGTCATTCAGTTTCGATCAACATAAATGTGATTTGAATTTTTTTAATAAAACTCAGGCATCATATTTGAAATAGTAAATACTAAAGAACATAGCATGCGAGTGATTAAGTTTGAGAAACATACATGTTGAAGTAAATTTAAGGAGGTTGGGAATGAATTGGTGGTTTGTATATCTTTGTTCTCCAATGGAACATGGCCAGGTTATTTAAGATAAAAGAAAGAAAGAAAGAAAGAAAAGACAATATTCTTATCTCTAACCCTAAAATTATTGGTCAGATGATCCACGGTCTATACAATGAGGATGAACAGCGTCACAGCCCGTTTTCCATGCATTTCCAATAAATGGGATCTTGCCAGCTGAGTTTGGAGAGCAGGAAAATCAGATAAGCATATTCTCACTTAACACAAGCTTGGCTGTTGTTGTGAAAGATTTTCGACCGTGCACGTATGCCCATCATACTTATTTCTTCTTGTGATTTTCTCTCCTTCTTCTTTGTTGCATCAGATTCCTGATTTAATTGTCGGAGGGTTTTCGTCGGAGCTAGTTCTGATCAAAACTTATTTTGTAGGAACGTCGCTCCGATGGTCTCCAATCTACTCCAATCATATTTGTACGTGATCAGAAATCTTCCGCAATAATTTTTATTTTTATTCTTATTTTTTTTATTTTTTTTATCGAAGGGGAAATTAATGCTTTGAGAAATAGTAAATAATCATGGTTGAGGATAAGTGGATAACAAAAGTTGCACGACTCACGGACTACAAACTCTTCTCTTTTTAACCTATTCTTTTTCTCTAGTTTTAAACATGTTTATCAGTTCGCATGGATAGCAACATGGACTACCATTCCATTTTAAAGTGAGTCAGTTCCTATTGCTGAATTAACTTAGGAGATGTTTGGTTGGGGTGAGTGGGGGTCTGGAATCGGAATGGGAAACTCCCATTCCAATCATTTGGTTAGGAGTTATATTCCGATTCCAATTCTGAGGTGGAATGGGAATGGCTCAATCTATATAGAACTCAATCCCTACTTTCTTCTATGAATTCAATTTTCTATTCTAATTTTGATTCTGATTTCGATTTCGATCACGAACCAAACGCTGCGAGAGATTTGACTATTCCGATTCAGATTCTAAGCCATTCCGATTTTCATTCTAATTCTGATTCTGATTGTGAACCAAACACCCCCTTAGAGTGGGAAGGTCTATCCTAGGCAATACATGAACTAAATACTGAATAGGTGTGGTTGGAAGGAGATTCATTGACCGTCATTACTTGGATTAAAGGCAATACCACATCTATGTTCATTCATATATATATATATATATATATATATATATATATATATATATATATATATATATATATATATATATATATATATATGTATATATGTATATATGTATATGTATATATGTATGTATGTATGTATGTATGTATGTATATTTCTTAAATGTGAAGCAAATAAGTGCACGGTGGACTGCCTGAAAGTTTGGAGTTTGTGTCTCATGTTTTATTTCAAAGGAATCATGTAGCTAGTTTCATGGCTGGACTAGCATGCTCCATTCAATAGAAGGCATGGACCTAGGGTTTTTCTAAGCTTGGGATTTTTCTTCACCTGATGCGCGCCTGAGATTTGTCTTTACAATAGAATATTGTAACTGAGGTTTTCCTTCTGGCTAAACCCACAATGAACAAATTAATGGGGTCTATAACATGTTCTTAGACATTTGCAACCTCAACCTATAGCCAAGACCTCTGGCATATGTAGAAGCTACCCAAAGCCAGATCTAGAGTTTGGGGTTAATATTGAAGTAATGAGCTTCCATCTACGAAAAAGAAGAGTAGTAGCACCATGTGATATGCTCCTACCAACCAAAACAAACCTTAGTAGAGCTAGTGGAAAATTTTGTACAGATGAAGCACAAGCCAATGGGGATCCACTTATATCCTTCTTTTTCTCTTGTCATGCTACTGCTTGCTTGTGAATGCATGAGTGGGCAACTGTGATGGCATGTAGAAAAAGCAGTGGCAAATAGCCAGTGTGTACACCATCAAAGAAATAATTAACATCGTATACAGGAAGCTAGCCACTCCAACACACAACAATCACCATCACAATAACATGATGAGTCGGAGGTGACCTTTCCTCAGCCCTCTCCTCTCCACACCCTCCTTAAGGTATCGAATCCTTTAGCAACCTAAGCATCATGCAACTTGTTTGATTCTCAACATTTCAACAAATCGGATGAGTACTGGTGAATTTAGGAGCAAGAATCTTCAACAAAAGAATGGTAAGCAAGAATCTTCAACAAAACGATGGTAATCTCGATCATTGAACATACATCGCAATCGGTGAAGGATAGAGCAACTAGCTGCCAGCTTGTAGAGGGCACATGGCACTAATGCAAGCTGAGACACATTAGTCTAGATCTCCAATTGATAGAGATAGTCTAAGGATGTTGTTAGTACTACCAGAGCCACACCTAAACCTCCTTTAAAGTCCAATGCCAGCTTATTGGTTATCAAAGTATATAAATGTCATTGGTGATGTTGCAAAGCCATGAGGATTCAATGTGATGAAAGCTACCCAACAAAAGCACAGTTGACTTGGAAGATGTAAAGACCAAAGAATGCCTGTTCTGCAACTGGAGCTCCCCTTCTAATCATCATGGCAAACACGGTTACGTCTCCTTGACTCACAAATTTTCCTTTCGAAGACTTTGATCCAGGATAATGCTATGCTTGGATCAATTGCCATGTGAAAGAGATTGGCATGCTTCTGCCCTTCATCGAAACCGACTTGCCTTAATTATTGAGATCTAGCATCATATTATGGAGTGCCACTTATCAGTGATGATGACAAGTCCTCTATCCCATATGGTGATAAGGAGCTGGTTGCAAGGATGAAGTCGACAAGAAACCTTCTAACCGGATGCTACCTTTAATTTTCTATGAAGACTTGGAATTTTTGTGACAAGCAAGCATATCTTACTTATCCATTAGCTTTGGCCAAAGACTTTGATTGCCTGGGGTGCTTGCATTTCCTAAGCTATGTAGGCCCACATTGAGAGGCATAAGGTTAATCCTATCTCCTAGTTTTTAAAGCATCATCCCTACATGGATGTCTACATCAACGCGGAATCTTAGTTAGAAAAAGAGTGATGGTTTGGTTAGTTACGTTCCAATTAGACCAATGGAAGAGTTGTAGCAACTTCCATATGGAGGAATGGATTCCTAAGCCTCCACCGGCCATAAATGTATTATTAGAAATGTGAGAACATGTGCTGATTTGTGTTTGGTCCCACATTGATTTTGTATTCGATAGATCTTATATACTGATACAAAATCAAGGAACTTAATAATACATTTTAGCTTTTTTTTTTTTTTTGAATTAGATCTTAAATTATTATAAATGACGTCAAAATAGATTCAACTTATAACTTGTACTGACTAGGGATACTATAGCACGAGTCCATTTAGATTGATTGACTATGAGATAATTATGATATTTGTGATTGAATTTGAATAAATTTGGATTTTTAGTCTGGTCAAGATGTCAAGATTTAAATAGGGAGAGTATATGATACTCAAATAAATACGTTTCAACTATCTTATGTTCTACTTTGAAGAAACTTTTGGATTATTTAACAATTCTAAAAATATTTTATTAAATATTTAGAAATTTTGATATTAGATGTTTGGTCTGTTGTGCACATGTGATGTGACATGACTTGATGAGGTTAGACAAATTTTGCCATGCCCATGATATCACATGGCACAAGTGGATGTATGTCCTTATCATGTGTTGCACACAAATGTCCTTTATTTGAATTTTTACCTTTTATATTTTTATTCATATTTTTGTGAATCCATTTAACTCGACCATCTCACATATTTAACATGCAATTTTAGCATTTGTATAACTAAGTCTAAGAGACTGCCATTATTATGCTTTGGCCATTATAGATAGATTTGTACATCAACTACCTCTTTTTTCTATAATAGACTATTTACTCCTTTGTTGAGTGATCTAGAATGGCCATAGAAAGGAGTTAGTTGTCTTGCAAAAATTTTCTGAATTATCTCTCTTTTCTTCATCTTTCCACCATTAAATTCTAGGTGATTAGTGCAATACTGTTTAAATTCAAGAACCATTACTGTATGTACAATTTTGGCGGATGTTTGTATATTGGAGAAAGACACCAAGCAACCTGTATACCTTTCGGGTATAGTTCTTTCTCTAAACACAACATTTTAGAATCAGTCAACTTTCTCTTCTTTTTCATTTTTCTAAATTCTTATATATATATATATATATATATATATATATATATATATATATATATATATATATATATATATATATATATATATATATATATATATATATAAGGGTAGATTTTGATAAGATCGATCAGATTTGGGCTTAAAATGAATCAGATCAAAACTGAACAACAAGGGTCCTACATTGATAATTCAAACCATTGGATGTGATCTACTACCTTAAGACTGATGGCACATCAAAAATCATATGATTCGAAGACCCTTAGCCTATGCATTAAGTGATCAAAAAATATATCTAATTTAATTTTATTTAGATTGTCCAATTTTTACTACTTGATGAATACGTTAGGGATTTTCAAATCATATGATTTTTTATGTACAATCAATTTGAGGTAGTAGTTCATATTCAATGGCTTGGATTATTGATATACGATCTCTATTATAGAGTTTTGATTTGATTAAATCTGAGTCCAAATCTGATCGATCTGATTCTAGTCTGGCTCTTTATATATATATATATCAATCTGGTATGCACCGCATTATAGGTCTTGGGCCTATCCATCCTTCCGCACAAGTACTTTCCTGCAAGAATCAGGACTCAGATCCTGTTGGGAGTGGGGTATGCCTCCCTTGGGCTGCATTAGTGGGCTAGGGACCATGATTCGCACAAAAATTATTTATATAGCACACAGGATTCAGCCCAAAATTAGGTATACATTTTTCTAGTTGTATTAGGAGTTAGATCGGTAGATTCATTCCATGACACTGGATCAATCAACATGTGCACATACATTAGGGTCCTTCGACTCAGCTCATCATGGTGTTCGATCAAGGCATAATTCCATACTGGAAAACTTTGACATTGGCATCGTACAAAGTTCATGTAGGCTCATGAATTGGTTAAATTGATTCAGATTCTATATTCTAGCAGGTCTGGGCTAATCAAACACTAAACTGACTCAAAATGGATTAGAACTGGCTAAAAGCTAGTCCCAACAAATAAATGTATCTAACTTCCTCGTCAAAATCTAATATAAATGAGTTATGCAATCTCTAAGGCCTTATTGGATGCCCCATATCATATTTATTTCATATATCTTAACCTGTGGGAAAGGTTGAGGAGAAGATGCAACAGGGTGAAGAAGCCAAGCACTGTGGTGTAACATGGACTTTGACTCCTTGTTGCTGGGGTTCCGTGTTCCAAAAATTCCCCTTCTTTTAGGATTATGTTTATTCTCAGCTCATTTTCGATGAAATGTGAGGTGGGCTCTCCCATGGTTTTGCCAAAAAAATGATGATAAGGTTAGGCAGCATGATTAGCTTATTAGATAGAAGCTTCAAAAAATCAATTGAGAAGAGACATGAGAAGAAATGCAACAAGAGTTCCATTATGGCCAATAGAAACTTAATTTGATATTCTATTGAGAAAAGTCTTATAATACTTTGCCCACTGTCTTATTCACAAGTAAGGAAAATAGTCTCAAAATAGAAAAAGAAAAAACAGAAAATAAGCTATCAGGTGCTCGCAGACCCAGAATTCTAAATATGGATTTATTTAGTTTTATTTTTGTAGCTTGCTAAAATTTTTTTAATTTTTCTCTGCATCAGGGGGGGCATTTTACTATTTGTTATTTATCTTAGTCTCAATTTTCCCATGGAAATAAAGTGAACAACTTTTAATTTTTGAATTAGACTCAGATCTAGACTTCATGATTTTTAAACTCGAGCATATTGATCACTTGGGTCTGGTCCTGGCACTCTGAAATGAAGTGTGAGTGATGACTAAGGAAATTGGCTGTGGGGTTCTCATGAAAACAGACCATGAGAAAATAGCTTTGCAAAGCCATTGAAACAAAGCGAACAAACTGGTTGTATTGGATCATTGTAGGTTATGGAGTTTTGGATCGTTCTGCTATATTTGGGGCCAGTGGGCTTGCATATTTAGATGTCATGAAAGACTTTCTCATATTGCATCTCTTTCTCAGCCCTTTGTACATAAAGCATATCCCCATCCAAAATATCCTTCTATAATTCACATTTCATCCAATACTAGTGTTCTAATTTCATTATAACCCGTATGACTCACAATCACAAATCTAATATTAACCCTCATGTTGAAGGGAGCATCAGTGGTCATTAACTGACATTTTGCTTAAGTTCTTGGAGTTAACTTCGCTATCAATTTGAGCAATTGTCAGACAAGAGGACCTGAAAATATTGGAGTATCGGTTGTCATAAATATTCAGCATCATAAATCATCCTAATCTTGGTTTGTTATAAGAAGTTGGGATCTGAAATAGGAATGAAAATGAGTGACTCTTACTTCGATGATCTGATCTCCTCCAAATATGCAAATCTTATTTCATTAGATTTACTTAAAAATTAAATTTTAAAAAATACCTCTTTGTTTAATAGATCTTTTATAAAATTATTTAAAAATATTTTGATTCTGATTTTAATCATGAACCAAACGTATTGCAGAATATGGCCATTTCAATTCTCATTACAATCTATTCTGATTCCTGTCACAAATCAAATACATCCTTAACGGGCATCAGTGCCTTAAATGAAGTCTACAATTAGTATTATGGGAGGGAGGGATGAAAGAAGTCGATGTATGTTGGGAAAGTCTTGCGAGAGTCTTGACTGACTGGTAGGATTATTTTATCAAGTTAATCACATGGAGTAATCATTTTTCTTTTTTGGACAAGAATAAGCATAATGCAGGATGTATCAGATCTTATCGCACCAACATAGATTTGTGTTGCACCACTTTTTCTTAAGAGATTAGTTTTAGGACGAAGCTTAAAGAGGAAATGCATACTGGCCTTCTGGAGTGCATGATAGATCCAAGACATATTGAATTGCCCACATCTTGGTTGATCTAGTGCAAGAACAATTTTTCTTTTCTTTTATAGTCTTCTCTTCTTTTTTTTTACTCTGCTAATGCGGCCCATGTATGAAAAAAGAAAAAAAAAAAAAAAAGGAGACGACTTGCGTGGTTTGTCCTCTCTTTGGTCAACATGTAACCACCGAGATGCATAGCTTCACAAATAAGAAATATTAGGAAATAACTGATGATAACCATTTTTATTCTGATTCATTGTCCTCAAAAAAAAAAAAAAAGAAAAAAAAAATCTATACATCTACTGCATTATACTAATACAAAGGACAAAACTCTATGATTTGCATGTGCTTATACATTTCCATTATATTATTAAAATTGTATTCCCATTTCTCATATTTGGATAATTCTCTTTCATAAGACTATCATCTCCCTAACTTATAATTATATTTTAAATTAAATGATGACCGGGCTTTATGGATTTTACCCAACATGATTAGAATCCAAAGTGAATATGAGTTTTAGAAAAGCTATTCGAAACGGATTCTGATTAGATACGAATAATAATATGTCCTGCTCCAAACATAACTCGCTATAATCTAAATCTAATTTTTTTTTTAAATATAATTATTTTGTAATATTTAGGTGATAAGTTTCTAATTTGATCTGATTCATATTTTTATTTGATCCGATCTGATCAAAATAGATATGAATATAAAAATTTTAATTATTGAATAGATATAGATATTGATCGATTCTGTTCGTATGTAATTCATTGTCGACCCTAATTGATAGTCAGAACCGTATAACCATCACTAAAAATCAAGCAACAGTGATCGAAAAAAACTATTTTAAATGCTGAAAATGAAAAGCTTCCATGCGAGTTCCTTTTTGGTAATTCCAGGCATCTGGTCAACCAAATCAACGTAAAATCTTGAGGACCCCTGTGAGCTTTTTCTTCTAAAAGGACAATCTTGGTGGCCTCAACGCATGGAAAGAGGAAAGAGGGACCACTGCTTTGATGCCTCCACGTGCACCTCCTTGTGCACCTCCCTATCACACCCTTTCCTGGAAACCCAAGTACCCTTTTCCATCGCGTAATCATACACAGTCATCCAAACCGAGAGTCCCACACTAGCATGCTTGAGGCGTTTCGGATCCTCTCATTGATGGGACCCAAAAAACCGACTTCTTAGAATATAATCATTAGTTGGATCGGATCCATCAGTTCAGTGATAGACCAATTCAGTCATAAAAAAACACATACAGCAACGAATAATATTTGCATGTCTCTTTATAATTGAATTGATTCATCACTTAGCTGATGGATCTGGTACAATCAATAACTATTTTTTTTTGAACGGCTTATTGAGTGGGAGGGATCACAAGAATGATTAATGGTCATCCCATTGGATTACATGATTCTAAGAGTTAGAATTATTGCCTAATGAAGGGCCCATGGGTGGCACGTGAGGTAAATGATGCGTTGGGTTTATGAGCTTTAGAGTCTCAGATGGTGACTCACTCCATTCAATTAAATGGTGTTACTTAGCTGTATGTGGTCCCATAAGCTTGTTAACCATGTGATCGTTGTTCCTTTTAGTACTATTTTTTATGGTGGGCTAATATATTATCTAGTTTTCATGGTGAGAGATTTATACATTTGTCCGTTGTTGGGTGGAACTAAAAACAAATTTGTTCGAAAGAAACATACACTTGAGGGTATGTGGTCCATCTTACGCTGTGAAAGACAACGAAATTTTGCTCCACATGATTCCAGGATCGAGTAGTTAGGTACTTGGTAGCCATGTTAATTTTCTTTGGAAAATAAGGAATTAAACTTATCTATTAGCAAGTTTGGGTTTCCAATGCTTGGGAGAAATGGGAAGTTCGAGTCATCCAAAAGAAGGCTTTTTTTACAAGTCAGAACCCAACTCAATTTAAAATTTTAAGCAGTTAAATTTTGAGCTCAATTATTTATATGACTTTTTCTTTCTCACACTAATTATTCTGGAAATAAATCTTGTATATGAACTTCAACGTTCTCCTCCTTCATTCATGTATAAGCTGTTATTCATGTGTATAACCATTTTATATTTTTAAAAGAAAAATGGAGCAGCGAAGGTGAACTTACATGGTTTATTTTAAAAATGAAAGAATATAAAAGCCTAAGTGGAAGCATAGAAAAGGAGGAGGGGAAGGAAGTAAAAGTTGAAAAAGAGAGATCTATAAAGAAATAATAGTCAAAAAAATTGATATATCAATATTATATATAAGATATTACAATATATTTGATACTATATATTATATTTGTGATATATATATATATATATATATATATTATATTATGATATATTATTAATCATATTATTGTCATATTATGATTCAATGATAATTCTAAATTAAAATAAAAATATCTTATTGTACTATATATAATAAAATATTTAATATATGATTTCTATTTGCCTTATTTTTAATCAAAATAAATATTCATATTAATAAATAATATATTGTAAATATAAATAAAAATATTACTTATATAGTAACAATTAATACATTTTTGTAGAATCTATTATTTATTAATATATTAATAAATAATAATAATCTTTTATTTACAATATATTATATATGATTAATAAATATATTTTTATGAAATATATTATGAATAGTTTTGGTGTAATCAGTGATCTTAGATTCTCATAGAATACCAAATAGATTACTCATGGATAATTAAGGAGCCTTAATTACTGGACTATGGCTTACCAAATGCAATGATTTTAGGATCCATTTGGTTGGGGCATGTCAAATTATGGGATAATCTGATGATTCATAAAAATCATTTATATGAAAAAAATGATTGCAAACGAAAATAATTTTTACTATATTTATTTGGTAGAAAAATTACTTCAAAAAATAATACTGAAAAAGATTACTACATTTGGTTAGAGGTAACCTATACAGGAATATCACGAAATTTATAAATATGTCTTCACTATAAAATAATTTTTTAATATTATGATAGTATTGTCATTTCTGATTAGTTTTTATATAATGATTATAATCATATAATCCTTTGCATAATACTATCTTCATATTAATTTTTTTTTTGTAAGAGTTCTTTATTGAATGTATTTAGAAAGATATCGGAACAAATTCAATGATTACACATGTAATTTTATTGGATGTGTTTTTGTCAAATATAAATTATTATTACTCAAAAATTTACTAAATATGAATGCTCTTATAGTTTTTATTTTATCTTCTTTCTCTAAAAAATAAACATGAGGCCTATTAATTTTTTTATCATCTCTCTTTTTTATTTTTCATGTTAAATATAGTAACCTGACATAGGATTCATTTTTTCATCTCAGACTATTCCCAACCAAATAGACCCTTATATCATCGGTAATCAGATCATCACAGAATTCAGATCACTAGTGGTCTTAGATTATCGTGATGATCTCATTTGAATCATCAAATACTACCTAAGTTAAATCTCCTTGCAAAATTATAATTATTTTATAATATTTAGGTGATGAGTTTTTTATCCGATTCGTATCTCTTTTTGATCCGATCTGATTTAAAAAGTATACGGTTATGAAGGTTTTAATTGCTAGATGGTTATAGATATTGATCCATTTCTAATTGATAGCTAGGATCATGGAATAGTTACTAAAAAAATCTATTTTAAATCCTCAAAATGAAAAGCTTCCACACTTTTAAGCTCCTTCGGTAATTCTAGGCACCTTGTCCACCAAATCAACATGTCATGAGGACGACCTTTGAGCATTTTTATCCAAAGGACAATCTTGATGGCCTCAACGCATGGGAAGGGGAAAGAGGGACCACTGCTTTGATGCTTCCACGTGCACCATCTTGTGCTCCACCCTTCCACCCCCTTCCCTAGAAGCCCTGGCGCTCTTTTCCATCGCGTTATCGTACACAAAGGCATCCAAACTGGGAGTCCAACACTTGCACGCTTCAGGCATTTCGGGTCCTCCCGTTGATGGGACCTGGACCGACTTCTCGAAATAAAATTATTGGTTGGATCAGATCAGATCCACCGGCTCAGCAGTGGATCAGCCGAATCATGAAAGGGCACACACGAGTTAGTATAATATTTGCATACCATTTTTTTATGATTGGATTGATTCACTGCTTAGCTGGTGGACCTGATACCGTCGATAACTGCTCTTTCTTGAAAGGCTTATTGGATGGATGGGATCACAAGAATAATTAATAATAGTCATCCCGTAGGATTACATGATTTCTAAGAGTTAGAATTATTGGCTAATGAAGGGCCTGTGGGAGAGCTTTGGAGTCCCAGATGGTGTCTACCGTCCAATTCCAATCAACTAAATGGTGTTAGCTGTGGTCCCGTAAGCTTGTTAACCACGTGATCCTTGTTCCTTTTAGTTCTATTTTTTTACGGTGGGCTAGTGTATTATCTAGTTTTCATGGTGAGAGATTTACATTGTTGGGTGGAACTAATTTAAAACAAATTTGTTCTAAAGAAACATCCACTTGAGGGTATATTGTCCATGTTACGCTGTGAAAGACAACGAAATTTTGCTCCACATGATTCCAGAATCAAGTAGTTAGGTACTTGGTAGCCATGTTAATTTTCTTTGGAAAATGAGGAATTAAACTTATCTATGAGCAAGTTTGGGTTTCCAGTGCTGGGGAGAAATGGGGAGTTCGAGTCAACCAAAAGAAGGCTTTTTTTACAAGTCGGACCCCCGCTCAAATTAAAATTTTAAGCAGTTAAATTTTGAGCTCAATTATTTATATGACTCTTTCTTTTTCATCACACAAATTATTCTATGGGGAAATAAATCTAGTATATGAACTTCAACATTCTCCTCCTTCATGTGTAAGCTGATTTTAACTCCTAGAATTTAATTCAATACTCTCGGACCAAGCTTCCTGCTCAATTACTTTTCTGAGTACACTGAATCTTACCACTCTAGTCCAAAAGTCCACTCTCCATCAGCCACATTTCACTATAACAACAGAGCATACTAATAATAGTGATGGAGACTGGAGAGGTTCTTATAATATTGCTTGGGTTTTGGATTTTAGTAGCTCTTATCACGTTTACTCCACGAGGTATAATTAGTTTGCTTCCTTTGGGAGACAGAAAATTATTGTTTAATTGACCGATGGTTCAATCTGTATGATATTGATGGTGCAGGAACAGCAAAATATAGATGTTTGATAGAGTAATTATGTTTTGCATGATGTGATGAGGTATGTCCCAAAGATATGCAAGAATCTAATTTTATCTAGTGCACTAAATTCTAGAGGCTATGGATGCTTAATGTAAGATGGAGGGCAAGAAGTATATATATATATATATATATATATATATATATATATATATATATATATATATATTCTGCTTGATTAGACAGATGGCTGCAAGTGGAATTTTGATGGTGTATGAAAGGAGATGGAGAGATGCAATCTACTAAGGCTCACTTCACCGCATTGATAGATGCAGTTTTCCGGAGAAGTTTCTAGAACAGTGGTGTTGTAGATGGCAGCAGGATGATCTGATAGGAAAGGTGTGCTTGGATTTCGCAAGAAGCTAGCTAGCTGTTAGTCCAAGCTGATCAGAGGTGGTGTTATTTGAGAGATGGTTCATGGAGATCTTCTGTAGGACCTTCTAGTTGGCTGAAGCAAATCAAGTCAAGAAGGAGACTGTTAGATCCATACAAAGAAAATGAAATAAAGTCCATTTAGGCTCTAGTTTTTAGGCTGCATGTCGAAAGATGAAGCTGTGCTCTCTTGAACTGCTATTACCCTTGAGTTATAAATGGGGTCACGATGGATGGTTTTAATAGTGCAAAATAAGGTTTCATGGAAGAGAGTGAAAAAAAAAAAAAAAGAGAAGAGAAAGAAGAGAGAAAGATGAGCGGCGAGAAAGAGAAGGAAAAAAAAAAGAGGAAAAAAATATTTTTTTAATACTCATACTGGTGATTTTAAATCCATAGTGATTTTTTGGTGTGACTCTTCCAAATAAATTTCTAAACCATTTTTTCTCTTGTGCTAAGCTCTTTTGAAAATTTTCTCTTGATCATTCTCTCGGTAAAGAGTAGCAAAAATTTTATACTCCATCCATTAAAGTGGATATCTCGCTCCTCCGGTGGACATAGATTGGATTTTAGGTGAATCCTGTTAAATCAGGTGTATAACCTTTTTTCATTTGGAAAAGAAAAATGAAAAAATGAAGATGAACTTTCATGGTTTATTTTAAAAATAAAAGAATATAAAAACCTAAGTAGAAGCCTAGGAAACGAGGGACCCTCCGAGAAAATGAAAAGTTGGAAAGAGAGATCCTAGGAAAAAGATAGAAAAATGATAGTGAAAATAGTCACTCCAATAATAGATTTAGCCCCCTAAATGAGTTATTTTAGATAGTTTTGGATGTACGAATGAAAATGAACTCGATAGCATCCTTCCAGATATTTTTTTATATCTATATGAATATTTCTAATCTATTTCACTAGCATCCATATCTATATTTATATCCATAAGGTAGAAAAAATATGGATGATATTTTCTATTTGATAATTTATAAAATATAATTATTTAATTTATATTTATATTTATATGCATACTATTAATTTTTGACTTATTTTGCATCTATTTAAAGCAAATAAAGAAATGAAACTTGGCATCTATGTGTGTGTATATATTTGTATGTCTATATATGTATGTTTGTATGTATCAAACAAAAATGGATATAGATATAGATATATTATATCAGATTGGTTTTCAACCGTTTTTTTTTTCTAATTTTTTGATCGAAGGTTCTCAACCTAGTTAGTTGATATTAGATTTTGCAAATAAAAAAAATAAAAAAAATATAGATACTTTCAGCCAAAGGATTAAGCTGTACAACTTTCAAATCATGTTACACGCGTGTATTAGAAGCCAATAGTCAGGTGACCAAGTGGATTGAATGATGCCGATTTGGATGGAAAGGCCAACCTAATCCCACACCAACCTATCATTCCTAGGCTGGATCTGAATATCTGAAAAGATTGTTACAGTATTTCTACATCATTTCATCATCGCTTTTGCCGGGTTTGTGGACCAAACTCCAAACTCGCTTCCCAAACGGCTTTCCTTCCTTTTTTTTTTTTTTTCCTTTTTGGCAAAGCTTCCCAAATCTAATCGGGCATCACTTCCACCACCTTTTCTGCTGTGTGCTCGTGGCTACCTAAGATAAAATACAAAGACCGCACTACGTCTGATGTGCGCGTGTGTGTGTGTGAGAGACAGAGAGAGAGAGAGAGCTATGACATATATAATAAGACATTTGGTACCAAAGAGTGCTTGTGATTCCTTATTTCTCTATAATTAATGCTCGACACCTATTTGGGCTATTATGTAGTGAATCATAATGCATGTGATTTCTTATTTTTTTTTGTGGAGACCAAAGAGGCGTTTGATATGGAATAACCCATCCACAATCAAAAGTAATATGGATGAAGATGATGAAATTATTATATTTAATTCTACATAAAAATATATATATATAGAAAGTGAGCATTGGATCCTTCATGGGTCCCAAAAGCTGTTTCTATATTGGTCTGAGCCTGTGCCCAAAAGATTCAGGGATTAAACAAACACTGTGGCCTTGTGAGCTAAGTACGATCCTTGCTGTCGATTGGATTGAGCTTATGTGCTCCGTGATGCACGCTGCCGCCTGGAGACTCCACCTGGAGCATCACCTGTTGGTCGATTTTACCATTGCTTGTGTGAGGATCAAATGCGTTCGATGTCAGCTAATGTTGGTCCAAGATCCTTGCATTTGTTTGCCGAGTATTTAATACACTATTTTGTACACAAATCAGTATAATATTAAGAGTTAGTTAAGCTTAGTAGTAACCTTTTAGAATATTACATTGTAAGGTATAAATTTAATAGGAGTGTCAGTTCCATCATTGGATCTTAATGAGCATCTGTTGTGTTTATTGTTAATGATCTGGGGCCCATGTATTTAATATTGAGGCCACGTAGGGAATTTATAATCTAGAGTACAGAAATTTTATATGCATCCAGATATGGCACCAGTGCTCTCTGTGCAATGCTATCCTGTGATTGGCTGGCTGAGCATGGCATTCCAAGTTCCTGCCGAGCATCTCCATTATTGTTAATAATGTACAAAACCTCAAAACTAAGCATGATTTCAAGGTTATAGAAGATATTATTAAATGATCGCACATAGCCACCTCATACACGAAAACTATTGCTTTGCATCACCGCATGCATATTCTTATCAATTATCTTCAGCAGCTATTTGAATAAGATATAGTTATATTTTTCTATATCTCCATAGCTATGAGTTCTAACATATATGGTATGGTTAAAATTTCCAAATATTAATACTACGTTGCTGTGAACTTCCACATTAAACCTCATAAATCTCTCTCTCTCAGAGCATATGCTAGCTCAACCTACAATAGATTTTAGAAAGGACATAGATACACCATATTGCCATACGTTTTTTATGGCATAGCTCAATATATAATCACCAAGTAAAATATCAAAATGAGATACTTTTGTCAATTTTTACTCTTTTTGGTTGGCAAGGCTATAGATGCAACTCGATCCCGTGTCTTTAGGGGCTTAATCCCAAATCACAAATAATAGTGGAAACTTACTGCATTATCGTTGCTGGTAAACCGTGCAATATTGATCATAAAAATAATAAACAAATGTGGGGTCACGTGTTGCCAAACCTGGGTAGGTTGGGCGAAAGTGGGAGAAATTATTAATTAGAATCGTTATACTACTGTACTTTCCATCATCTAATAAAAAAATTAACACATCATTTATTATTAAAAAAAGATCTATTTTTATTCTAAATTTGGTTGGTAATTTGACAATCTTTGCTGGTTTGAGCGAATTTTTTTTTGATGACGCGATAATTTTTTCTTTGATGGGTCAAGGCACACATGGTAGAATAGGTGTGGCATTTGATCGGTACTCGCTGGATGACTCTTCGTTCACGTGAGTGTGGATCTTTTGCTGTGCATCATATGGTACAGATACACAATATATATGATGGACGGCCATGAATGATTGTGGACTATGTGATGTACGTCATATGTGATCGCATGTCATCCATCGTATGATGGATGGTGTGCAAGATAACTATACCATTTGATGTATTGCAGATACCGCAGAGAATACAGACATTCATTCATGTACTTTTATGCGCCCAAGTGGTGGTGTGTTTGATGTTAGAATTTGACGTCTCGAGATTCGATCCATATTGAGCTCACAGCGAGGTCCGCAACGACGAATGAAGTCCAACGAGCTTAAGATCACTTCAAACGGAATTCAGATGATCGAGATACGCTCGATTGAAATTGGCATGAAGTTCAAAATGGTGGAGGACCGGTGGTAGCCGACGAAGCAGCAGTGGCATGGCCGCACGCGGCTGCCACAGGAGTGTGGCCCAGCATGCAGAGCACGGCCCAGGCCCGAGCGCATGTGCGTGGGGGCGGCCCAGGCCCATGCACGTGCAGGATCAGGCACGATATCTCGATCCACGATGGATTGGACGGTGCATAGACGGGCATATGGACTGAGGGGGCATTTCCCCTTGGTTTCTCACGGTCCATCATGAATCGGATGCCATTTTCTCAGTGTTTCTTGTAATCTACATGTCTTCTGATGGACCGAAGGCGCAATCGGACAGTGGTTTGATCTCTTGGTGATGATCCAACGGCTGAGAGCTTTTACGATTAGTTTTGGGCATGATCCAGCACGTTGTTTTGATTGTTTGATGCAGATTGAATGGCCGAAAAGCTTCACAGGTCCTATCAGAAGTCGGTTTCCGACAATAGCTAGGTTTTTAAGCCTTTAAAAGGCCCTATACACGGAACTGTGGGGTGTGGTGCTACTTTGTTTAGCAGGGGATCTAGGGAATAGAAACGCGGTGCCAACAGGAGCAGAAGAGAGGGCTTCTGGCAGACTGTTAACAGCGAACAGCGATCGCTTTAGGAATTCAAGGGGTCTTTCTAGAGAGAACTTTTGTGAGAAAGAGTTTCCTGTGAGGGAAAGATTGGGTGTACGAGGGTTGAGAGTGTAATCTCCTCTTATAATTTTTTTCTTTTCTCATAGTGAAGTTTGCATGTCTCGTAGAGGGAGTCTTTTTTGACTGATCCATGTATTTGATTGTTTCTGTTTTATTTTTTCTTTCTTCTTGTTGCGACGTGCGGTATCGAAAAAGTCCGAGAGGTGGTGTCCTGGTCAGACATCCACCAACAAGTAGTATCAAAGTGAGGTGTTACAAAGACATATATTGTAGCGGTGGTGAGCAAGATTAAAGATGGAAAAAATAGGATCAATCAAGATGAAGATCAATAAGTTTGATGAAAAGAGTAATTTCTCCTTATGGCAGACAAGGATGAAAAACGTGCTCATCTACTAAGGTAGTGTGGAAGGATGAGTTAGAGTGGTTTGAGATTTATGTAAGATACAATCCGATGGTAGATGTTGAGAAAGCAGAACCATCGTTCATTCACGCCAAAGATGCAAGTCGATCCCGTGTCTTTAGGGGCTTAATCCCAAATCACAAATAATAGTGGAAGCTTACTGCATTATCGTTGCTGGTAAACCGTGCAATATTGATCATAAAAATAATAAACAAATGTGGGGTCACGTGTTGCCAAACCTGGGTAGGTTGGGCGAAAGTGGGAGAAATTATTAATTAGAATCGTTATACTACTGTACCTTCGATCATCTAATAAAAAAAATTAACACATCATTCATTATTAAAAAAAATCTATTTTTATTCTAAATTTGGTTGGTAATTTGACAATCTTTGCTGGTTTGAGCGAATTTTTTTTTGATGACGCGATAATTTTTTCTTTGATGGGTCAAGGCACACATGGTAGAATAGGCGTGGCGTTTGATCGGTACTCGCTGGATGACTCTTCGTTCACGTGAGTGTGGATCCTTTGCTGTGCATCATATGGTACAGATACACAACATACATGATGGGCGGCCACGAATGATTGTAGACTATATGATGTATGTCATATATGATTATATACGGTCATCCATCATACGATGAATGGTGTGCGAGATAAACTATATCATTTGATGTATTATAGGTACTGCAGAGAACACAGACATTCATTCACATACTTCTATGCACCCAAGTGGTGATGTGCTTGATGTTAGAATTTAACGTCTTGAGATTCGGTCCATATTGAGCCCACAACGAGATCCGCAACGATGAATGGAGTCCAACGAGTCCAAAATCACCTCAAACGGAGTCCAGATGATCGAGATACGCTCGATTGAAGTTGGCACGAAGTCCGAAATGATAGAGGACTGGCAGTGGCCAGCGAAGCAGCGGTGGCCGGCCGTGCACGACTGCCCAGGAGCGCGGCTCAGGCCCGGACGCACGCGTGCACGGCCCAGGCCCACACATGTGCAGGATCAGGCACGATATCCCGATCCACGATGGACCGGACGGTGTATAGATGGGCATGTGGACTGAGGGGGCATTTCCCCTCGATTTTTCACGATCCACCATGGATCGGATGCCGTTTTCTCGGCATTTCTCACGATCTATGCATCTTCTGATGGACCGAAGGCGCGATCGGACAATGGTTTGATCTCCTGGTGATGATTCAATAGCTGAGAGCTTTTACGATTAGTTTTGGGCATGATCTAGTGCGTTGTTTTGATCGTTTGATGCAGATTGAATGGCTGAGAAGCTTCACAGGTCCCATCAGAAGTCGGTTTCCGATATTAGCTAGGTTTTTAAGCCTTTAAAAGGCCCTGTTCATGGAACTGTGGGGTGTGGTGCTGCTTTGTTCGACAGGGGATCTAGGGAATAGAAGCGCGGCGCCAACAGGAGCAGAAGCGAGGGCTTCTGGCAGACTGTTGGACAGCGGTCGCTTCAGGAGTTCAGAGGGGTATTCCTAGAGAGAGAGCTTTTGTGAGAAAGAGTTTCTTGTGAGAGAGAGATTGGGTGTACGAGAGTTGAGGGTATAATCTCCTCTTATAATTTTTTTCTTTTCTCATAGTGAAGCTTGAATGCCCGAGGAGGCGAGCCCTTTTTTGGCTGATCCACGTATTTGATTGTTTCTGTTTTATTTCTTCTTTCTTCCTGTTGCGACATGCGGTATCGAAAAGATCCCGAGAGGTGGTGTCTTGGCCAGACATCCACCAACAAATGGTATCAAAATAAGGTGGTATAAAGACGCAGAGTGCAGCAGTGGTGAGCAAGATTGAAAATGGAGAAGACATGATCAATTAAGATGGAGATCAACAAGTTTGATTAAAAGAGCAATTTCTCCTTGTGGCAGGCAAGGTGAAGGACGTGCTCATCCACCAAAGGTTGATCGATGCACTCTTATGCGAGGAGAAATCGACCACCATGAAGGTGCAAGATTAGAGACGGCTATAGATGCAGACGATGAGTACCATCCGCATGTACCTAGCGGATGATGTGGTGATCCATGTGCTTGAAGAGGCTTCTCCAATGGTGCTGTGATCGAAGCTTCAGAGTTGTACATGGCAAGTTTCTCACCAACATCTTTTCCTCTGGAGACAGTTCTACCAACTATGAATGATTGAGGGACAGAGCATGCAGGAGCATCTTAGCTACTTCAAAAGATCCTCACGGACCTCCTCAACATTGGCGAGAAAGTTGAGGAGAAGACTAGGACGTTGGTCTTGCTAGCATCGCTTCCCTCTTCATATGAGTCCTTGATGACTGCTCTTCTAGTGGAAAAAAGCACCATCAAGATGGACGAGGTCACCGCGGTGATTCTCCAGAATGAGTGCTCAAGAGGGAGAATCCAGCTTCGAGCTTAGGCGGCGGTAGCTCAGCTTTGGTAGTTTTTGAAGGAGCAGGAGACGGTGGACGGAGCGATAGGAGATCGCGATGAGGACGGTCCAAGTCAGGATGAGAGACTTGAGCAAGATCAGATGTTACTGGTGTGATGAGTTGGGACATCTAGCTAGAGATTGCTCTCAATTCAGAGACCGGACAAGGGCTACCTCAGCTATGGTCAGTTCAGAGGATGATACCCTGAAGATATCTGATGATGTATCTACTTCTTCTCAGCAGTGGATTTTAGATTTTGCATACACCTATCATGTATGTTGCAAAGAGGAGCAGTTTGACTTCCTGGAGAATAGTGAGGGTACTGTTTATCTACTGGATGGATCGAACTGTGCGATCTGAGGCATCGGGATGGTCAGCTGGAAGACACATGAAGGTGTAGTGAGGAGATTGGGAGAGATCCGATACATACTCGATTTCAGGCGAAATCTTATCTCACTCAGTAGACTGGATTCGAGAGGCTATAAGACGGTAGCTGGTGGAGGAGTCCTGAAAGTATTCTATGGCAATAGGGTTATTCTGGAGGGGAAGAAGAGGATGAGAGGACATTACTATCTGGTGGGGAGTCCGATATGAGATGGAGCTTCAGGAGCTAGAAGAAGTCCAGAGTGAGGTGGAGCTCTAGGTAGAGGTGGATCGGGCACGAGATGCGAGACTCGAGAGGATGAGAGGCGATATTGCAATATGAGATTTCTATTGCCGTAGGATGATACCTCGAGTAGATTTCAGACCAGGAGGAGCACAGCATATGATGAAAATAGGATCGAGCAGCTTGGCTCGACTCTCATGCTTGTCCATCTATGATCAGCAAGCGATTGCCATAGGACATGGGGGCGAAGAGATCCAGAAGTTCTCAGAGTCAAAAGGAGGCCGATATCGAGTCGAGATGAAGATTGTTAGAATTTGATACTTCGAGATTCTGTCCACATTAAGCCCACAGCGAGGTCCACAACGACGAATGGAGTCCAAC
Organism: Elaeis guineensis; assembly: GCF_000442705.2. Classification (NCBI taxonomy): domain Eukaryota; kingdom Viridiplantae; phylum Streptophyta; class Magnoliopsida; order Arecales; family Arecaceae; genus Elaeis; species Elaeis guineensis. The sequence goes on from NC_025999.2 coordinate 83,264,862, forward strand.
GAGCTCAAGATCACCTCAAATGGAGTCCAAATGATTACAATACGCTCGATTAAAGTTGGCACGAAGTCTGGAGTGGCGGAGGACTGGCGGTGGCACGGCCATGCTGCTGCATGCGGCCGGCCATGGGAGCACAGCCCAGGCCTAGGCACATGCGTGCGGGCGCGGCCCAGGCCCGGGCGCACGTGCAGGCATGGCCCAGGCCCGTGTGTGTGCAGGATCAGGCGCGATATCCCAGTCCATGGTGGATCGGGCGGTGCACAAACGAGCATGTGGACCGAGGGGGTGTTTCCCCTTGGTTTCTCACGGTCCACCATGGACCGGATGCTGTTTCCTCAGCATTTCCCGTGGTCTACGCATCTTCTGGTGGACCGAAGGCACGATCGAAAGGTGGTTTGATTTTCCAGTGATGATCCAACAGCTGAGAGCTTTTATAATTAGTTTTGGGTGTGATCCAACAGTTGTTTTGATTGTTTGATGTAGATCGGATGGCCGAGAAGCTTCACAGGTTCCATCAAAAGTTGGTTTCCGATATTAGCTGGGCTTTTAAGCCTTTAAAAGGCCCTGTTCACGGAACTGTGGGGTGTGGTGCTGCTTTGTTCGACAGGGGATCCAGAGAACAGAAGCGTGGTGCCAATAGGAGCAAAAGTGGAGGCTTCTGGTAGACTATTGGACAGCAGACAGCGGTCGCTTCAGGGGTTCAGAGAATTTTTCTAGAGAGAGCTTTTGTGAGGAAGAATTTTCTATAAGGGAAATATTGGATATACGACGGTTGAGGATGTAATTCTTTTTGTAATTTTTTTTTTTTAGAAAAAATGAAACTTGCATGCTGCGTGAAAATGAGTTCTTTTTTACTGATCTATATATTTGATTATTTTTATTTTATTTTTTTTATATTATAATATATGATATTAAAAATAAGATGATGTTCTGATCATGCATCAACCAACATTTGGTGCTTGAGTCGAGGGGGTGAGTATTTTGCGAGACGGGGACAGGTTGGTGGCTGGTACATTGTTTGACCTAGCCCTAATCAGACATATGGATGACTCGTCCATTTCTCAATTAGCCGTATCTGGCATGCATACCACATGGACGACAACCATCCATATCCGAGATGAGTAGTGCAAAACATGCATTGCTTGATGACGTGCAAGAAGTTTCTCCTTTTTTTTTTATATAGTAAAGTATTATATTTATTGGAATAAAAAGGATCAGAAGTCAAAATACCTTCGGAAGAGTTTGCTTGCGTAGCAGCTGATTATAAAAATAATCTACTGATTTCAGGCATGATTAATGCATGACTTAGTTTGCATGGCGCAAAAATTTGTTGCTTGTAGCCTTCACAATTTGAAATAGGTTAGTTCCGGTGGGTCTAAATCTTTTTTTCTTCTATTGTTTTTGTAAAAAATATGATAGAAATGTTACCAATTAGGTTCAAACCTCACAGCTCTCTTAATGCTAATAACCAGCTGTTCTAAGTCCACTTAACTTCCTGTTTCCAAATCACCTTCAGTCCATAGATTATTGTCAAATTTATCAGATTGAATTATGAATCACATATCTAGGTTCAGATTATCGGGCAAATTTTATGGTACTGTCATTGTAACCATGTTGAAAGGAAAAAGTGAAAAAATGTAGAGAATAGTTAGCTTACAAGAAAGATGTACCAAAAGAGAGCCCTTAATTTTTTACCAAAAAAAAAAAAAAAAAGGGAGCCCTTAATGATTTTAATGGTCGCAGATGTCAGATAAGGTAGTACCAAGCGTGTGATAAATGCCACAAGCGGTGCACCCGCAAGAGCCATCCACCGCTTGTACAAAAATGGGGATGCTATCAAGATGTTGCTGACTTTTGATATTTTTGATTATGTCTTAAAGGTCCACAGCATACAATTGAATTGCAACTCTTAATTGATGATTAAGAAAGAATGCAAGATAGTAAGACAAAACGAGATGAGAAAATTTAAGAACATAAAATATAATTTTTTCTTGAACGAATAAGTAATCAAATAATGGATTGGCTCCCAGTGATACAAGCTAGACATTAAGAGTTGCTAGTTAGGTAGTGGAAAGCATGATAATTTTAGTTGGCCTGCGGGTACCTGACTTGATCCAAATAGAATGAATTTTATTCAATCTAGTTAGAATTCGAGACGGATATAAATTTTAGAAAAAAATATCCGAAACAAATTTGGATCGAATACAGATAATAGTATATTTTACTCATTTGATCCAATTCGATTTGATCCAGAGCAAGTTTATAGTATTTACATTATGAGTTTCTAAAACAACCTGATCCAATCTAATTTGACTCCTTTTATCTATCCGATCCGATCCAAACCACATCTCTATGTGAGCCAATGCAAGATGGATATGAATGTAGAGATTTTAATTATGGAGCAGATATGAATATTGGCTGAGCCAACCCATTGGCATCCCTACTTGCTAGTTGCTTGTTTGCTCACTTTCATTATTTTTACCAAAATCTGGAGAAGAGCTACAAGCCAGTTACTTTGCACGTTAACATAGATAAAAATAAAAAAAAAATAGCTACAACAGAATGGGCTAAACAAGATTTTTCTTAATTCAATCATGTTAACCAGCCCTAGGATTCCAAAAACTAAATTATTAAAAAGTGAATTAATAATATAATTTAATTTTAACATACAAAAAGGAAATCAACAAGATTTTTTACATTACTAGATTGGATGGCTTCAAAGAAAAATATATACGCGGCAGATCCGGAGGATTATATTTTAATACATTGTGAAAAATAATAATATTTTAATAAATAATAAAATTAATAAATTAATAATACTGATAATACTAATTATATTTTAATAAAAATAACATATTCCATCAAAAAAATAATAACATTTTATTAATACATGGATATTAATAATACTTAATAATATATTAATGCATTAATAAAAATGACATTTTATTAATAAATGTTTTATGTATTCTAAAATATATATTATTTTCTAAATAAGTTATATATATATATATATATATATATATATATATATTTTTGATGAATTACCGTCACTAATTTTTTTTGTACCACGTAAAATTCATTACAGGAATATAATAAGAAGATTCTACCTCAGATTAAACCTCCATCGTGGCATGGGGCTGGTAAGAACCAACGGGCCGTGATTGGCCGTCTGCATGGCCACGTGGTGCTTGCGGTGCAGGCACCAATTTCTCCATCGGCAGACATACGACCAGAGGACACTGTAGCGAATCCTCAGGTGCGATTCTCTCTCTCTCTCCTCTCTCTCGCTCCCCGGCCCCTTCCCCACGCTATTTAAATACCACACTCGCCCTTTTCTTTCTCCCTCGCACCTGTGTTTCTCCATTGCCTCTTTTACTTTTCTCTCTCGCTCCCTCCTTCCACCAAACAGATGTTCTTCTGACACCCCTCTCCCTGTCCTCCCCCTGTCTCATCTCCCATCCCTCACATCTCACTGCGATCTTGTGCTTACTTCCCTCTCTTCCACATATAGAACTGCCACTAGCTTAGTCTCTTAGACGGCCTTTTTTTTGAGACCCTTACCAGCTCCCTAACGTGTCACTGATTCAACCTACACTAAAGAACACATCCCATTATTGACATTAAACATGTCCAGCAGGAGGACTACTCGATCAAGGCAGTCAAGCTCATCGAGAATCACAGATGAACAGATCAATGATCTCGTGTCCAAGTTGCAAGCGCTGCTCCCCGAAGCCGGCATTAGGAGCAACAACAGTGTAGGTTTCATACCCACCTTAATTTTTTGCAAGCTCATTTGCTCTTATTTCCACTAAAGCATTATTATAATTTGGCCTTTGGGTGCAGATGCCGGCGGCCAGGGTCTTGCAAGACACCTGTAACCACATTAGGAGCCTGCATCAAGAGGTCGATGATTTGAGTGAGAGGCTGTCAGAGCTCCTTGCCACGACCGACACAACCAGTGCCCAAGCAGCGATAATTAGGAGCTTGCTTATGTGATTATTGCTGCCATATAATAAATTAAGATCGATGCTATTAGAAGCTACCCTTTGCCTTTACCTCCATAAGGATTGTCCCGCTCTTCAATGTAACAAACTTAAGTTAAATCTCTTCTGCACCTATGAGCTAAATTTTGCTGTGGCGGTGATTTATATATTAGCCCAAGGATTTCTCATCTCTAAACAGTTCCATATAAAATGTTTCTTTGGCTCGGTGTTCTTGGAAGGCCTAATGGATGTGGATGGCTTGATGCGTTTTGCCCTAACCGTGGAATGAGTGGTGATGCAACAAAGAGTGTGCTGCGTTCTTTTGATGCTAATGGGGGTTAGTTTCAAGAGACTCTGACCTTGGTTGGTCCCAAGACAATAGTAAGGTTGCTTTTCCTCTTCTCAAGACAAGTCAAATTTGCAATCTCTAGGATTTCTCATCTTTAGAATGATAGTAATTATGGCTCATAGACTCGTGCTTCCGTTTCTCCTGTGAAGATGAAGTCATCACTGCGCTTGGAGTGCCAAGCTAGCTTGCAAGAACTCAAATCATGATTCCAATATTTCTTTCCTGTTATCAATATATATTGGCATCAGTCTGCAGAAAACTAGACGATGAAAGAGCTCATCGATGAAGTTACCGTTTGGCCAACGTCTTCCTTGAGTTTGTCCATGATATCAGAGTGGTAGATCAGGAAAATGTCAGCCAGTTCATGTGGATGTGAAGGAGGGATTCTTAAAACCTATATATGAGACTGATCATATATATTGTTGGATGGGCGAGCCAACATAAACATGAAAGATCCCTCGGATGGCAGTTTAGGCAGGTTCTAGTCATTGCCAGCTCAAATATAAGAGGTCCCAAGTGCAATCCAAAGTACAAATGCACACTTAAAAAAGAATTATATGCAGCTAGACAGCTTAGAAGTTGGCCAACTAGCTTGATTCTGTGGATTTGAGTTGTTTAGATTAAACTAATCAGCAGCTCTGGTACGGCTACAATTATGGCAACGTGAGGTGATATAAAAAGAAGAAATGAAATGCGACAAAATTTGAGCCAAACTCCGATGAATCTGATGATGTAGGATATTGAACCAACTGGAATAAAGACGAGAATTCTGAGTATTTATTTGGTTTTTATTCCTTTTATTCAGCAGACCACTTTTCATCCCTTTTTTCTCAAATACTACTAGAAAGCGAGTTACCATACATGACCCTTTTTCCTTTAATGATATTTAGGCTTTCATTAAAAATAAGAAAAAATAATATGTCACGTTCTGAGCCCATCATACGGATAGATCATATCATATGGCCATACATTCCACGGAGCAATAACCCTAGGGAATGTGCAAGGTTTGCTGGACAATTTTCACAACATAAATTATCATTTTCAGGATACAATAAATTAACTCTAATAATAGCAATCCAAATACAAATTTTAGATCATCCAATGGTATTAGATACATTTATTTCCTTATCCGTCTCTCCCTATCAAACCTAACTTTAGCTAAGTACTATGCTCTCGAGGCTCTAAAAAAAAATCAAAGTTATGGAATGTGCAGCCATATGTTGACCTAGGTGATGGGTTTCGAGGCATAATAATATATACAAACATTGATCTGGTTGGCTGTTGCATAATTAGTACTTGATGTAGCGAAAAAAGTTATTAGTTAATATAAACATAAATGAGAGCTTTTTAATAAGAAATGCACTTTCTGCTAAGCATTAAGAGTTACTATGGTGTGAATACTAGAATGCAAAAATGTGTGAGAATACATATGATTTCAAAGCAGGAAGCAATCTTACACCAAGTAAAATCTTTACTCTATCAGTTATCTATGTCCACTCTAAAATTCTCCAACCACACACTAGATAATTCCACACAAAAAAGGTATCACATAAGTTCACTAGGTAATATCATTTTATTTACTTCATAACTTAAGTATACTTATTATTGCCTATAATTATCATCAAGTATATTGAAGTACGGCCTATGACCTACATTTCCTATGAAACCACTTCCATATTTGGTCTTGCCTACCCTAAAAGGATATAGATAACTATAAGAAAAATTATACAAGCACCTCTTCAACTTTGGACCTATTACATTTCAAACCCAAATTTTTAAGAGGTTTCAATTAGCCATTAAAACTTAATTTTCTTGTAATATTGCCCAACCATCTATCAAAATCCAAACACCATTAATGGAGTGAGAGAGAAGATAAAAATATCTTTTAATTCAAAGAGACTAAATTATGTCTTTCATGCGAGATAGACCTATCATATAGATCTCAAAGCACTCTCCACTTTATCATTCTTCTATTGGCATAGAACTCAAAGCAACTTTATGCACTTGATGCTAGCATATATCTCAAAACGAGTCTACCATAAACTTGATCAGATCTCAAAGTATTGCATTCTCTATCATTCATCCATTTGTAGAAATCTTAAAGCACTTCACCCTCTATCATTCATCCATCTACTTATATAGATCTCAAAATGCTTCGTCTTCTATTATTCATCTATATAGATTTCAAAATACTTCATCCTCTATCATCCATCAATCTATCTGCACAAATCTCAAAGTATTCCATGCTCTATCTTTCGTTTGTTTGCACAAATCTCAAAATATACCATCCTCTTTATGCATCTATGCATTTGCATCAAAGTATTTTATCATCTATCATTCATTCATCTGTCTGTAAAAATCTTAAAGTGCTTTATTTTTTATCATTCATCTATCTACACAAATCTCAAAGCATTCATTCTTTATCATTTATCTATCCATCTGTACAAATCTCAAAACTTTCTATCTTTTCACTTTCATTCGTCTATATAAATCTCAAAATAAGAAGAATCAATTCCAATCATTTTTTCCTTTCCTTCAATTCCTGCTAAAAAAAAAACCCCCTACTGAGTTAGTGAGAAAGATATTTCTAAAATTTTATAAATATTATATTATCATACACCGATCATATAATAATCATTTATAATGAAACTAGATGAATAGATCATATTGTAATGAAAATTATATTGTAGTAGTTAGTTAATTTTTTTTAAAAAATTTGGGCTCAAAGTACATCAAAGTTAAAATTAAAAAAATATTACTATAATTTTTTTCAATATCCTTATTTAGCGGCTATGATCTATCATACTTCATATACTCTTGTCATTCCATGAATCTAACTTCTCCATGCCTTTCATGCATCGCTAATGCAGTCAAACATGATAGGTGGTAAAAACATCGTCATGTGCGCTTGTTTCGTCTCCATACAACGAAGGACATCATTTCGCGTGGACCCCAAAGCCTTCATCACGTGGGAAAAGCAAGCATATTGCCTCATGGACAGCAACGGTGTGCATCCGTATTCTTCTCTCTCCTAGAATTGGTTGAGCTTCCAATTGTTGCATTTTTAATATTTTATTATTTCAATGTTAACATGATCGGCTTTATTGCTATAAATTATTTAATTAATAAAAAAAAATGATGGGCAGCGGCACAAAAAAATATAAGAGTACTTGATTCACAATCAAGAATTGAGATCGAAATTAAAATTAAAATTAAAATTAAAATAAATTAAAATAAAATAAAATAAAAATTAAAATAATAAATTTTTTAAATATTTAGTTCATGATCAAAATTAGAATCAAAATAAAAATTTAAATTTATAAAAAAAATGAAGATTAGATAGATTAGAGTATTCTCATTTCATTTTGAAATTAAAATCGGAGTGAGACTCTCCTTAATTAAGTGGCTGAATAGAAGTCATTCATTTTAATTTTTATTTAAATTTTTTATTTTTTTAATAATTTTTTTATTATCAAAATTAAAAATATCACCGGAGAACCCTCTTTAGCTTAAAAAAATGTTTGCCTCTCAAATTGGAATTGGGGGGTGTTTTTTTTTTTGTAAAATTCAACGAATTTAGATGGTATCTTCTAAGATGTGACTACAAGTCATTTGTCCGAGAAAAGACAGCTTTTGGAGTACGGAAATTATTCAACTAGGCAGATTGGGAACATCCAACCTTGCTCCGAAGACATAGCCCATTGTGTTAGAAAGCGAAATACCAGAGGATAGGACCAAAGGTGGCCTTGTAGGGCTCATGAACGATCAGCTACGACAAGAAAGACCGGTTTTTCTTTCCTCTTCTTCTTTTTCTAAAGAGGGTGGGGTACACTGAGAGAGAAGGGCTACCTTTAACGATCCATTAAGCAAGAAATAATAAACGATTAAGAAGATTAGTGAAGCGACATCCATTATCTGAAATTTAAATCCCCGACCATCCTAATTAATATGGCTTGGACATTCCTAAAATCTCACCTAATACCTCCACCCTTCAATACATAGATGTATATGTCCAATGAAATTAGAGACCGATCAAATCTTCAAATAATCAACACGAGAAGTTATAACTGGCATGATTTCAATGTGTCCGATAAGAAGTATTGTAATCGATGGATCAGTAAGTAAGGAAAGCATTCAATTACGATGCATCTGAAAAGAAATATTTTAATTGCTTCAATCAGCATTGATATGAAAAGAGCTCCACTGCTTATTTGCAAATGGTGCAATCCTAACCTCGCATATTCACATACTCTTATATGTAAATATCATGCATGGAGACTCTAGATATGATGAAAAATCTAAATACCATACTTTCATACTTCAATCTCTTTTTATCATGCCTATTTCTTCTCGAAATTCTGCTTGATTTAAGCATTACCCAATCAAATATATTTTGGTAATTTCTTGATCA
>NC_025999.2:83573701-83670588 GCF_000442705.2 Elaeis guineensis
GACGTCGGGGTTTGGCAGTCATCATGCACCTCTAGGGCAGTGACCAGTGAGCTCTATAAGATTTACAAAGGTGAGCCGACAAGGATGATGGATGGCACCTGGATTTGGAGACTTTGGATCCACCCTAGGGTCAGTCTATTTCTCTGGAAGATGGCATGGTTTCGGCTGTCTACTGGAGTTCTGCTGCAAGCCAAAGGGATGGACATTCCGACTTCCTGCTCGTGTTATGGTTTGGAGGACAAGATGGTGGAGCATACTCTCTTTCTTTGCCACAAAGTGAGGTGGGTGTGGCACTTGATCACCCCCTTTTCCTAGTCGATGTGGGAGAGCAGCTTGTCTGGAGGCCTTGAGATTAGGGCTGGCAAAATATGATCCAACCCACTAACCCGATCCATATTCGATCCACCATAAATAAGTTTGGATTTAACCTAAAGGGTCATAAACAGGTCGACCCGTTTAACTCATTTAATAACTAAGTCAGATTTAGATTTTAGATATCTGACCCATTTAATCCATTTAATATTCAGATCGGATTGAGTCAGATAATCCATTTAAGCTGTTTAACCTATTTAACCAATTTCTGACCCATTTAATCTGTTCTGTTTAATCAGTTTAACCCATTTAAGATCCGTTTAACCTGTTTAAAATATGTTTAACCTGTTTCTGATCCATTTAACCCGATTTGTTTAACTTATTTAATTCGTTTAACCTATTTAACCCATTTAACCTAATTTGACATATCTAATAAATGGATTAAATTGATCAAATCGGATTACTTGTTTAATAAATAGGTTGGATTCAGGTTTGAATTTTTGACCCATTTAATATACAGGTCAGATTTGGATTGATAATTTTTTGACTCGACCCACATTGACCTGACCCATTTATGACCCAACCCGACCCTATTGCCACTCCTACCTAAGATGAAGCATGGAGTCTAAGGCTACTACCTTTATTAGTATAGGATAGCTTACATTACGTATCATATTTGGCTTACCCATAATATAGGGGTCTTTGAGGCCAGCTGGCAGCTAGCAAGATTGATTTTTGAGAGAGCCATTACCCAAGCCATAAAGATTATGGAGGATTTGCCGTCTGACTTGACCTTAGGGACTCGGGACAATCGGGACTCCCTTCTTCCTCATCGAGCATGGAGGAGGGTCTTCTTCTTGTAGGAGCTCCGACCTTCCTGAAAGTCAACTTTGATGGTAGTGCCATTGATGGGAGAGGTGTTATTGGTTTAGTGATCCGAAGTCCGGATTTTTAATTTATTATGGCCGGAGGTGTCCGACTGGTGGAGACCACAGTGCCCACTGTAGAGCTGAGCGCAGCCTAGGAAGGTATTCTTTATGCGAGAATGGTCCTTGGGGTCAACCAACTAGTAGTAGATAGAGACTTGAGGACTGTGGTGACTTGGCTTCAGGGACTCAAGATCATTTGGTGATTTTTCATCCCCTGGTATGTGATATCTAGAGTTTGCTTGGTGGATGATACTCTCATGTGATTCGTCATATTTATTATGAGGCAAATTGTATAATGGATTAGATGGCCCCATTTGTTGCTCACCACTCCCATGGGATTTGGAGTGATGTTTTTCTTTTGCTTTTATCTTTCAAAGATATCTTTATTTCTAATCTTTTAGATTGTATTCATAAAGAATTATTCATCTTACCCAAAAAAAAAAAAAAAAAATTATACAAATCGACCAACACTGCCAATGCTCTGCAATATGATGCAATCTCATTGATATTTGCCTTTGGCGATGCCTTTGCGGTTTCAATTTGAGGAAACATCTCTTTCATCTTCTTTTCTTTCTTTTCTTTTTAACATTTTTTTTTTTTTCCCAAACCTTCCGAACCTTTCCCTCAGAATTTATTCATGGGTCTAAAATCTGGTCTTCTCACTCTCTCTTCTCCTCCTTGCTCCACTCCTCTCCGCTGGTAAGTTAACGATGGCCGATTTCGCCGATGGGTCCCCGGTCGGCCCCCTCATCCCCCAGCTCCCGGACGACCTCTCGGTCCGGTGCATCGCCCGGGTGCCCCGATCCTCTCACTCGGCCCTGGCCCTTGTGTCGCGATCCTGGCGCTCCCTCCTCCGCTCCCCGCTCTTCGTTGCCCTCCGATCCGACCTTGGCATCGCCCAACCCTTCCTCTGCCTCAACGTCCGCACACCGACGGCCCAGTCCTGCTGGTACCTCCTCGACCCCGCAGACCGCCAGAACCCCATCCTCCTACCCGCCCCGCGGCTCCCAGCCGTCGGCTCCGCCTGTGCTGCTCTCGGCCCCACCATCTTCGTCCTTGGTGGCTCCCTCCACGGCGTCCCCTCCACTGCCGTCCAGCTCTTCGACGCCCGCCTCCGCCGCTGGTCCCTCGGCCCCCGCATGTCCGCCGCCCGGGAGTTCGCCGCCGCGGGCGCCCTCGGAGGCCGGATCTACGTCATCGGCGGTTGCCTCCCGCCGGCCGATGCCTGGGCCGAGGCCCTCGACCCCGCCTCCGCCGCTTGGTCCATTGTTCCCAGCCCGCCCCACCTCCGAGAGAAGTGGATGCATGGCAGCGCCGTCCTTTCCGGGAGGGTCCTTGCGGTGGCAGACCGAGGCGGGGTGGTGTACGATCCGGCGGCGGAACTGCCGTGGGGCTCTGTTCCGGCGGCGCTCGACCTCGGGTGGAGGGGGAGGGCGGCGGTCGTGGGAGGGATTCTGTACTCATACGATTACCTAGGGAAGATAAGAGGCTACGATCTGGGGGCCGATGAATGGAAGCAGGTGGAGGGGGTGGAGAGGGAGTTGCCCAAATTCTTGTGCGGCGCCACTCTGGCGAACTTGGGGGGATTGCTCTGCCTTGTATGGGAAGGGAAGAGGAGATGGAGGAGTGGTAGCAAGGAAATGGAGATTGAGTGGGCGGGAATCAAGGTCTCGAAGACTGACGGTGGAGGGCTGCGAGGTTCAATTGTGTGGTCGGAATCTGTCAGTCTGGCAGTCCCAAAGGGGTCCTCTGTTGCTCACTGCGTGGCAGTGGAGTTATGACCCTCAAAAAATTGAATTCTGGTATGTGATTGCGATGCATTTCACTTCCCAAATATTGCATGTACTATAGATTTCATATTTTAATTGTTCACGTTAGATTATACTATATCCAACTTGGATCGGATTGTGTGCTTCATGGCCGATACATAGTTGTCTGCAATGTTCAATCTTATTGAGGGTTATTGATCAAGGTTGATAAGATGAAAAGTTGTATAGGACATATTGCAGTCAAGAGCTCATGGTTCGGAATGTGAAGTATTGTCTGCTTTGTTCTACGGCCAATAATCCGGGGGCTATACGGGTCATTTTGGGTCTCACAATTTTGTCTCTTAAAAGGTGCCTCACGTGAGAAGGATAGTCCCTTCTTATATAAGTTAGATTTTTCTTTGACTCTAACCAATGTGGGACTAATGATGCCTTTCCTTCTGCACCACAACATAACCCCCAGTAAAGGGAGAATCTATGTACTCCAGAGATCGTATCTGTGTGCTCTCATAGAATGATGTTTAAGCAGAGGGAGTTCCACAGTCTACGGAGGGTGATGCCTTTCCTCTAACGCCAATATTATAGTTAAGGGCTCATGGTTTGACACGTGAGGTATTATCCGCTTTGACCTACGATCAATAGTCCGGAGACTATATGGGCCGTTTTTGGGCCTCATGGTTTTGCTCTTTAAAAGGCACCTTATGTGGGAAGAATAGTCCCTTCCTATATAAGCTAGATTCTTCTTTGACTTCAACCAATATGAGACTAATGATGCCCTTTCTTTTATACCACAACAGGACATATGTTATGTGGCTTGATGAAGGCAATTTAAGTTTAGGCTAGTTTATTATTTTACTATCATTATAAAAATTCTAGATGAGACTAGGGTGTTAGTGTGGGTTGCAATAATCATTGTTGCATGATACCTCTGTTTGAAAAGGAAAACAAATTTGCATTTGGGTAGGTGATTGTCTACTTGAACAGCAATAGACAGTGTTGTTGATAAATTAGAGCTCAATAGGACTTGATAGTTGAAAGACTCACCATTAGATGGGTAGTAAGTGCGAGTGGCATAACATGTGCAATTTCATGATGGTGTGCATGGTATTTATGGAGGCACTGATTAGAAGGATTGTTTTGTAAATTAGACCCTGACTCATAACCATATGAACAATTGCTTACTAGCTACACCCTCAACATTTCTGTACTAGGAATATATAAATTGATATAAGAATTAGAAGAATATGATGATGATGAGGTTGAACAAAACAAGTAGATGAAACATAATAAGGCAATAAGCTGTCAAGGGAAGGTTATAACAGAATTGAACGATCATGAAACTGCAAACTAAAAAAAGAACATGATTACATTGAGGTTTTGATTAGCCTGTCTTTTTCATCTCGTTAAGCTTTCTTCAGTCATTAAGTTATTACTTCCATTGATTAGTTCGTTGAATTGAGGTTTTGATTACCATCTTTTTCATCTTGTTAAGCTTTCTTTAGTCATTAAATTATTAATTCCATTGATCAGTTCTCTGAAAACCTAAAAGATACCTGTGTTCTAAACACAGTGTTTTCGCCTTACTCTGCCCTTGTTATGTACATTGTCATTTGCTTTTCAAGTATCTTGTAAAGTTTGACCAATTTAGAAATCCTGAAACTGAAAGCATGAAAAGAATGTCGAAAAGCTGGATAAACATGAAAAGACATCTATAATGTTGAACTTAATTACCATTGACATCAAGTGATTTTAATCAGTCTCTCCTAGTAATCTCTTTAGAGTTTAGACTTCTTTAAATCACTGTCATCAATACAATTATTCATTTGCTGGGTCACCTAAATGGTATTAGCGTCTTTGTTCTACTCATAAGAGTGCCTTGAAGGGAACTTCTTGCTTTGCTGTTTCTTGAAAACATGGACCAAGTTTTTTAGAATTGCAACACAATCCATGTGGAGAAAAGGAAAAACTTGATTCTCAATATGTTCGTCTAGAAATGGTTGGATCTCAGCTAAATCTTTGTAGCATGAATCTTCTACTTGAGGTACCAAACCCATTACAGTGTCTGTTTGGAAACTCATCCTGATACCAATTTCCTTGTTTAATAACAATTTTAGTAGACCTGCTTTCCTTTGCGCACATGAAAATGTGCTTCTGCACTCAAACCCATTTCTGCTAACTAAGAGTCGAATTATTTTCTGGGGATAGCTGGAAATTCTTTGCATGCTCTTGCAGCTTCTGATTCTTGGTTTAAGTTGGATGTCCATTTGATTGAGGGTTGCACTACGAGTGTCAAAAAGAAAACTCTCTTTGATAGCTTTAATACATTTAGCCATATATGGATTTTCAATTTGTTTTTCTCTACTTCCTCTAGTTATATCAAGCAATAAACCTATGTCATCTGGGTAAGCCACCAAGAAGAAATTTGGAATTCCCTTTAGGATGTAAAGGATGACCGATTATTAGGGCTACTGCTTTCAGTGAATGTTCTCCCATATAGTCAGTTCTAATATGTTTGCTTACTAGCAAGCCCAAATGGGTTCTTTGCTGCCAGATCTATATAAAACACTAATTTTGCTGACCTATTAAGCCGAAAAGTAGTTTCCCCTTTATCTTCAACAATTGTGGAATGAGTAGAGGTGTTTGGTAGTACTAGATCTCCATGGTAGCTTTCAAAATATTCTTACTTTGTCTCACCCTCACCTTGATCATAATCATTTCTACTGCAGAAGCAATGCTCTTCATATAGTCCCTCATCTTTTTCTCCAAATGAGCAACTATGGGCTGGGCCATGCTCTCGTAGCTTTCTTAATGGTTTCAATGTGAGACTCCATGCCTAGGATATGTTTCTTTAGTTGCATATATATGATGTAGCCTCGATTAGAAAGACTTGGGTTTCTTTGGTAAAAATCATGCTGTGATGATGGAGTTTCTAAGCTTAGGGGGTATTTGGTATGGGGTGATCTATCCAAGATCAAAGAAAATGTAGGTAGAGGTGATGAGATCACCGTATTTATTTGCACCATGATGATCCTATGTGATAGTGATTTCAAATCACCTCCACTCCTCAACTCACCTCCCAACCTAATGATGAGATATCCATCCTTGAGGTCTGGAATCTAAGATCACCTCCAGGCAGTGATCTTGGGCTAAAATATATAGACAAAAATATTTCTCAGTCTAATAAAAAAAAAGGTACATCAATATACTATTAATATATTATATTAATATTATATATGATATTATATATTATATTTATGATATATAGTATATTATAATATATTATTAATCATATTATTGTCATATTATGACTCAATGATAATTTTAAATTAAAATAAAAATATCTTATTGTATTTTATATTTATATAATCAAAAATATTTAATATATTACTTCTATTTGCCTTATTTTTCTAATCAATATAAATATCATATTAATAAATAATATATTATAAGTGTAAATAAAAATATTAATTCTATAATAATAATTAATATATTTTATAGGATTAATAATTTATAGTACTAGTAAATATTTTTTTATAAAATCTATTAATTATTAATATATTAATAAATATAATAATATTCTATTTATAATATACTATATATGATTAATAAATATATTATGGGTAGTTTTGGTATTATATAATCAATGATCTTGGATTTCCATAGAATATCAAACAGGTTACTTGTGGATATCTGAGGATCTTTAATCACTGGATCATGACCTACCAAATGCAATGATCTTAGATCACTAGTGATTAGATCACCATAGGATTTAGATCACTAGTGATCTTAGATCATCGTGGTGATCCCATTTGGGTCACCAAACACTACCTTAATGTCTATTGTGATGGAGTCTCTAGTATTTTATGGGATTTTAGATTACTATGAAGATGAAATAATGATTGTGAAGTTGGTTTGGCCCTTGCTTAAGAGTAACTTAACTTCCACAAGGCTTCGTACGATGTAGGTAATTGAAGTAAAACTAATCTCTTTTCCATATTCAAGGGGAAAGGCCCAAAGTCCTGCATGCAGCATGTCATATTCTGAAGCCTTTCCCATTTAATATCATTTTTCCCTCCTGTTTTTCTGTTTTTACTCAAGTGGCAGCATGGATTCCAAGTGGTTTGGTGGTTTCCCGCTTAAAATGAGAAGACCCGAATCCTGTAAAACTAGACTTAAAGCTTTCAGCACTCGCATTCTTGGAATGCTACCTCAGTCCTTTACCTACACTCTTAATCAATCAAGATCTTAAACATAAACCCATGCATAGCCCACAAGGGCACATCGCTAGGAAATGGAAGAAAATAGTTAAAATATTGCTTACCGTAATTGTTACTAGTTTCCCAAAGTGTCAATCTTTGTCATAGGAACCTGTTAATTGAAACTCTCCATCATATTTTCTACATTTTATTGTTTCCTATTCTTCTCTCCTTTCTCCATTTTTTTCTCTCTTGTCTACCTCTTATTTTCTTCATTTTCACTTATTTCTCCGTCATCTATATTTTCTTCCTTCTCTCCTTTCTTTCCTCTAATCTTACTTCGTAGTAATACATTCCTATCCCTTTACTTGAAACTGTTGTTCTCCTTTGTCCTCCTAAAATTGGCTGAAGGTCCATTCAAACTTTCTTCAATTAAGTGGGAAAGGACATGTTTTGGTCCAAATATTTTAACTTTTTGGCCTTTACTTAATTGAACTCAGATGTTGAAACAGATAGGCACATTTTTTTACTTGTATGTGATGAAACCAATTTAGTTTCATCCAAAATACATGATTCTGGACCAATCCACTTATGGATGTCATTCATGGATATCCATAATCAGAAATCATCTTTATATTGTTAGATGGTACACTTACTGCATCTATACCTTTTTTTGTCTACTACATGATATCTATGTATCATATTGATATCATACTTCTAGTTTTGATGTACAAAAGAAGTACATTTTCCTCTGAAATACCTGTTGGCTAAAATTGTACCAAGTTAAACTAGGTGTCAGAACTATGCTGGTCTAAGGCTGAGCAAAACATGGAACCAAAATTTTCAGCCTATGCTTTTATAAGGAAATAAAGGAAAGAAAGAGAAGAAGAGCTAGTAGTCGTAAAAGCATTATCATTTATTAATGGGAAGACTTTATATTCTATGTGATAGTCAAAGCTTAGATCATAACTTTGTTCACCAAGGATCCAAACCCCACTCTTCTGTGCCATGCAAGAAGACTGTCTCTACTTGTGTCCAGCAGCCAGAGGTGAATTGATGAGCCATAAGACCCGCATGTATAAAGTTTGTAAAATGGTAGCCCAGAACTCAAATCTATGATTAGGAGGGTTTCTTAGTTAACTTACTAACTGATCTTTGTTTTAATGTGATACTCTCATGTAGGGTTTCAGAAGTCACTGAAGTTCTATGTCATAGTCCTAAATGCTTTGCCTCCCCATTGTAATCTTCTGTCATATAAAAATTCCTAGCTTCTAAGCATGCATTATTTATTTTCCTTGTCTAATTCTATAGAATTTTAGTAATTTCTCCTTGTATTTCTTCTGTTTAATGTGAAAATAGTCCACTTTTGCCTACATCCCTTGTTGATAGAATCACCAGACTCGCATTCTTTGAAGTTAATCCGCTACTGGGAATAATAGTAATTGGGGCTATCATCTTGCAAGGAGAGAAAGAAGCAGGTGTGTTGCTAAAATTCACCTTGGACCTGTTTGTGTAACTTATCCCCAATAGAGAAGTCAAATGTAGGTGTAAGACACTGCTGGCTACAAATTATGTGTTACCTTATTCCCTTGTCTAAGTAGGGGGCATGGTTTAGCTCTGCTGCACATCTAAAACATGCAACAATGTGTTCTGACTAGGGTGAACTGAGAAGCAAGGCAGACTTTGATTCATGTTGGTGCATGATGTAGTGTAGGTCATTCCATGCTCAGCTGCTCGCTCATTGATTGCAAATATGGAAGTGCCAAGCATGCCATGCATTGCAATATGTCCCAGTGAAAATACTTTGTTTCACTTCACATAGGACCAAACCATGCACTTCGGTAGTTTTCTCCTGGAAAGGCACTACTATAAATTTTACAAAATCAATGTGACACATCATGCCTATGACAAGCAAGTTGCGTCATGGGATCAATATTTATTCTTAATCTGGACACATTATATAATTTTCAAACAGTCTGTGCATGTCAGAAATTGTGTACAGTAGAATCTGTCACCAACAAATTCAGTCTTGCCCAATCCTTACCAGGGTAAGAAAGAACCTAAAGCAAGTTGATTTATACGTGGCCTTTATGTTCATTTGAATTGACAGCGAAAGATTTTCTGACAGGTTATGCTTTAAAAAAACTGTGATGACAATATCACTAATCAACAGTTAGTGGCAGCAGTCCTGTTTCTTTTTTCTTTTTCTTTTTTTTCCCCTTTTTTGGTTTTCTTTTTTTTTTTTGAAATAAAAAAACGAGATCAGTTGCTGCATTTCAAGGTTTATGTCATTTGCTGTGTCCTATGACTCCTATCCCACCTCTATGATATGTTGGCTCAATGACAGTGCTATATTCCGCACAAAATTTTACTTCTAGGAGCAGGGGTTTGACTAATTTATATTGAATAAATAAATTTTGCAGGGTCATGTGTAATTCTGTTACAGGAGGCAGCCAGCAGAGGTTAATATCCAGGATACACCCTTATGGTTCTGCTAGCGAGACCATGAAGTGATAGGGGATGAATTGGATGATGCAAAAAGATTGAAATTGATAGATCAAACCATGGAATTTCGTTATCATGTGAACAAACCTGGTGGAGGTAAAATTCTCAAGTATTTCCAGTGCTTGCTTTTTTTTTTTTTGTGTAAAATTAAAAAAATTATGAAAGTGTACTGTGAATATTAGACCCATCAATTATCGACATAAGCTGTGAATAAATGGTTTCTTCATGGGTGCAGTTTGTCTCTAGCTTGTTGCTTTCCATTTCCCTAACACCTCGTAGTAGAAATTTCTTTTGGCGTCTCCTCAGGAGTTGACAGTTTATACATAGTGGCTCAAACCATGTTGGGAAGTGTGGGTCTGAAAATATTAAGCTGCACTGATAAAATAATTATTCTGTTCAAACATGAGCACAATCTTGTTATTGGTGATTACTTCTGTTTAGGCAGTCAGAATTCATTTAAAAGAAAGATGATAATATTAAGCATGAAAGAACAATTGCTATAAGGCTTGTTAGATAAGATTCTTCTTTTGATGTTCTATCACGATATCTACCTCCTCGCTGAGGATGAGACCCACGACCTTAGCTCCTTCCTCCAGCTTGTCCCACACCTTAACACCCCCTCGGAGATGTCTGCTCCGATGCTCGCGATCTAGGTGACGGTGTTCACTTGCGGCGGGGTGCCTCCAGGGCTGGCCGTCCACCACACTGTTGCGGACAAGAAGGGGATGTGGCAGTTCGTGGAGGCTTGGGCAGCTGTCTGCAAGGCGGGCAACGCTCCGCTGACGCCTGTGCTGTCATGTGACTGGGTGGTATCAGACACCATGTCAATGATGAAATCTCGAGCGGCTCATGACGCCACTCATGCAGGCACAATCCACGGCAAGTCAACAAAATACAACTTCGGTGAAGTAGAAAAAATTCTCAAGGATACGGTTCTTATTTTATGGGATGTCTTTTTTTTTTTTCTTTAAGGTTCGGTGGTTGTCCTGGTTCTTGTCCCGGGAATGGGTTGTATCGGATTCCCCTTCACAAAGAATACACCGCTAGATCATCCATTGGTTGCTTCAAGAGCTGTGCATATAGATGGATAATAGATTAAAATCGCTTTGGGATGTGTGTGATGGCTGATCTAATGGTTGATTTGTGCAAAGGAAGGGGAATAATTTTTGAGTTTTGCTACAGGTGCTTCAAAAGATAGTTTAGTCTTTTTATAATTGATCTATTTTTGATCATCGAATTAAAGATGGATGATTTAGATTTTTCCACCAGCAACCAATTGAAGCACCAATGTATATGGCTGGCGCGGTAAATATCTCAAACATCAGTGTTGTTTGAATATTGAAATAAATGACAAGTCTCGTAATTAATTTGAATATTAAGGTTCTTTTTGTCAAAAGCCTTCACCCCATCCCTTCTTATTGAAATTATGATTTCTCGATAGGATTGGGTGTGCATTGAGGGTGGAAGAGCGAGGTGGCGAGGTCATCACCGAGAGCAGAGGGAGAAGGATAGGGGGTTGGGGTATTCTGACCATCGTAGGGAAGGAAGAGGAGGAGGAAAGGGATGGCATATGGTGGCTGGAAGACGAGCAGAAGAAGAGGAATAAGAGGGCAGCATGCAGTAGTAGAGAGCAAGCAGCGAATCCAAGTGGCGGAATGATGAGCGAAGGAGGAAGGGATCGGCATGCGATGTCGGGCCTGCGACAGAGAGATGGGTGGAGGAGGATGGGGGCGGCATACAGCGGTG
This sequence comes from Elaeis guineensis, assembly GCF_000442705.2. NCBI lineage: Eukaryota > Viridiplantae > Streptophyta > Magnoliopsida > Arecales > Arecaceae > Elaeis > Elaeis guineensis. The sequence continues at coordinate 83,585,156 of NC_025999.2, forward strand.
AAAAGGCGAGTGAGGGAGAAGAGGAAGATGAGGGGGTGGTGTGCAGTAGCAAGAAGGCGAGTGATGGAGAGATAGACAGAAGAGGAGGAGGCAGTGTGTGGCAATGGTGAAGAGGGCGAGGGAAGGCAGGTGGCGGCGAGAAAAAATTACGAAGAAGTAGAAGGATTAAAAATAATAAAATATTATTTTTTAAAAATAAAATATAAAAAATAATATTTTTAATAATAAAATATTATAAAGAAATACCGTAGCAAGCACAATGATTCTTCCACATGCAAGATACAACCCGTTTCCTCTTGTCCTCATCTAGATGATTGATTTATTTTTTAATTTTATATATAAAAGATAGGGCCGAAATTGGATCAGATACGAATTGGATACTACCATATCCATATCCATATTTATTTTGTCTGACAAATATAAATACGGATACAGATATTATTCAAATGCAAAAGTTTATGTGCATATTTATTTTAAATGGATATGAATAAAATTAAATACTGAAAGTATGGATATAATTATAAATATTATTTAAATAATTAAATTTTATGACTATAGAATCAAAGATATTACTAAATAGATGATAAATCAAGTTAATAATATATTTATATAATTATATATATTTTTTAAAAATTAATAAGTACTATATAAAATTATATAGGATTATATATAGGTTCGGATATTGAATATGGATCGGATAATGGTTTATTTATATTTATATTTAATTTTTTTAATAAATATTAATATTAGTTGATTTTAAATTTTTATTCATATTCAAGTTGATTTGGATATGAAAATGAATCGGAGGTAATATGCATGCCTTTTCAGCTTTGATGAAAGGACACCTGATTGTGATCTTTTATTTCAAATTTTTTAGTGTGTCCTGATCAGAACTTGTCATCTTATTTAGCGATTCACCATAAATTGTGTCATGCATCGTGCTATTCCTGCATGCGAACCGGCAGGATTATCAGCAAGTAAAGTTGTGGAGAATCAGCTGTGACAGACCATTTATATTTTTATGATTTGGTGATGCGTCATTAAAGCAGATTTACTCAAAATTTTAAATTTTTCTTAGATTGAAACTAATCTGTCGATAAAATTGCCAAATATCCGGTTAGCAAATTTTACGAGTATTGATTACTTTGATTCAAATATTAACCTGCTCTAATTTATAGGTTTGGTAACTAATTCGAATTAATAAATAGAGTTCGAGTCCAAAATGTGTTTTTGCATAATATTTAAAAAATATATTGAAGCCATACTTTTTTATTTGATCACCTATCATTCCATCTCTTCATCCTATCATCTTTTTTTCTCCTCCCATTCTATCATCTTTCCTCATCTTTTTCTCTTCACGATGTCTGATGAGACATAGAAACATGGTGAAAAAGATAAATAGAATAAAAAAAGATGATCACATTTAGAATCATATGACTCTTTTTTTTCCTCCCCTCTAATTTATGTCAAAATCAAGCAACTTATGAGAAAAGCATTTATAATATTCCATAAAAATTAACCTCTCAGATAGTCCTCACATCATAATATGACCTAATAAAGATAGCAGGTTGGAATCTCTTCGCCATGATTTTAGAGTTTTAGAATTGTTTATAACTTTTTAAATTTACGAACCAAAATGCGAATAAAAAAAATTGAAGAGACATTGCTTTAATTTTTTATATTCTTTTATATAAAATGCACAGAAATAGTATCTTTTATATAATTTAGTTATTTTTTTTGATAAATTGTGATGCTAAAAGCTATATTAAGATAAAATGACGGAAGCACAGTTAAATAGAATAAAGATTTTTTAAAAAATATTTTTTTAATAATTTTTTTCAAAATTACTGTCAAACCAAATATATTTACTGATTATAGTAGTTGGTGTGCTACTGTAAAATTATGAATTAAACTTATGATTTTGCTGCCAGCTTGAAAAAAATCATGAATTAAATTTATAATTTTGACTGTTAAATTATTTTAAAAAATTATGATTTCAGTGAGATGATCGGTTGACTTCCTAATTTTAACGTGAAATCGCAAGATCATGACTACAGCTACCAAGTGAGTGTGAAAGATGGTTTTGCTGGTGCTACCCTTAACCGCGGTAACAGCCACGGCGCGCGACGTGTGTGCGGTCCCGGACAGCAGCGGACCGACCTCCTACCGTCGAGGTGGGGCCGATCGCTTTCCTTGCTGGCCCTTATCCTTACCAATAGCAGCTCGACACATTAGCGAACAAAACCGACAGCTGTTTCGGAGTAAACAGCTGATCGTTGCATGCGTTGTACTAAGTAGCATACCGGCGGCAGCTGACTCGCGTTGGAGGCTAAGTAACTATATAAAGTCACTCCCAATGTTTTCCGTGTTTGCACTCCTTATCCATCCTGGTAGAAGCCAGATGCACTTTACAGGAAAAGTGAGAGTACATCCAACAAAGAAGATGAAGGTGCATATCATTTCTCAAAGATAATAAAGAAAAATGACGGTGGGCTTTCTTTTTAGTTAGCATCAATCGCGTCAACGATCGACCTCAGTCATATGAAGCATATAAATTCGAATAAAAATCATATGGGCGGACAGACCATCATATGGGATGGGCTTGGTTTCATGCCATTTTTTTTTTTCCTCTCATAAAAATTTATAAATTAAATAAAAATTATATTTTTTTATTAATAAAATCTATTAGTTTCATAAGTGAAATAAAAAAAAATATAAATGCATGTTTAAAAGAGATCCTTCGTGATCGTTTATATTTTTTTCTTTCTCATCAAATCTATCCGGCTATTATCTTTCTTATCAAGCTATTTTTCATCCATAAGTTTTTCTTCCCAAATTTCTTTCTCTCTCCAAATCCTATACGTCATCTGTCCTATACATGAGGTCTTCTTCAATTTTTTTCTTCTCTTCCAAATTTTTTTTTTAAGATCTTTATATTTAAAAATTCAAAAAATATATATCTTTTACCTAGATACATGCATTGGAATGTTGGATATGTATCATTTTATTTAGAAGTATGTATTAGAATATTAGATAAATATTTTGTTAGGTGCATATTAATTGACCACATACTATATATTGGTAGATATTAAGTTTGATAAACTATGTATCAATTTATGTATACATGTGTATTAGGTCATTACTGAGTGTGTATCACAAAAAATTATAGTATGTATCAGTAAGCTGTCCAATGTGTATTATTTGCTCATGTACTATATCTTGATAAGTGCTATATTCTAAAAACTATGTATCGCTTTATCTAGAGATGTGTATTAGAATATCATATAAATATTTTATTTGATGTATATCAACTAGTTATATATTATGTACAGTGAATATTAAGTTCGATAAACTATATTAATTTAATTGTAGATGTGTATTTGATCATCACTGAATGTATATCAAAAAATCTTACAGTATGTATCAACTGGTTATATATATATAATGTGTATCATATGATTATATAGTGTATATCGTTAAAAAGTTTGTGCTGAAAACAAGGAAGATGAAGAATGCCTTATTCAGAGGATTAATAATTTTGTTAGTAAAAAAAATCTTTTAATTTTTAAATTTATTTTTTAAAATTAATATTAATAAAAATATGATATGAAATTAGGCCCGTCTCATATGATGGCCTATAATATTTCCCCATATGATTTTTATTCTATAAATTCCTCCCCTCTCTTCTAGCTCAAAGCTCATTGTCCAAACTTTAGACTCTATTTCCCAATTTACCCTTACTTTTATGTCATTTATTAAAGAGAAAAGGCCTTGATAAATACCCAACATCATGGAATTTTTCTAAAATATTATTTTTTTAAAAATTAATTTTTAAAATATTATTAAATCAAATTTATTTATGGATCTACTGTTGTTTAATTGAATTGCATGGAATCTCAAGTTCAAGATAAATCTGATCAAAATACCTATTTCAATTATCTTAAACTTGAAGTATATCTTCAACTTGAGATTTTTTATAAACTATCATGTTTCAATTAACACCACCGTTCTCATGAATCTGAATATTATATTTATGACACTCCATCTGTATATTATTCTCATGCACTTATATAGGAATAAGCACGTGGGTCTACACTATCTTGATGGCATTGATTGGTAGATAAATTTATGTACGAGCGATCAATAGATAGCTTCTTTAACTTAAATAACATCATTTTCATATTAGATGCTAGTTTTTTATTACTATATGATTTGAATTTATTCTCAACTACCATATTAACAGATAACTTCAAATTTTTTTTTCGACTCATAGGCCTTAGCGTATGTGCGCTCTCTATGTCTAGTTATGTTCTCTATGTATCGATAGGATAAGATAAAGACCTAAAAGCTCAACTATTAAAATAATTAAATAATAAAAATTAAAAAAATCTGATCAACTCGATCAGATGGTTAATGACGATAAATTTAAATGCTAACGGTCAACATGTAGCACTTTCATATCATGGTATCGTGCGGTTTTTCTAGCATTGGATTAAATCTATAATTTTTTTATATATAACAGTAAAATTGTTGGTTGAACCTACGATTTCATGTATGACATTCTATGCAATATAAACTATCTTAATATATAAATAAATTTAATTTAATAATATTTTAAAATTATTTTTTTTAAAAAAATAATATTTTTATAAAATCTTATGGTGTTGGGTATTTGACTAAGGCCTTTTCTCTTTAATAAATGGCATAAGATTAAGGGTAAATTTGGAAACAGAGTCTAAGTTTGGACGGTGAGTTCTGACCTTGAAGGGGACGAGGAATTTATATGCTTCGTGTGACTCAGGTTGATCATTGACGTGATTGATGCTAACCAAAAAGTAAGCCTGCCGTCATTTTTCTTTATTACCTTTGAGAAATGATATGCACCTTCATCTACTTTGTTGGATGTACTCTCTCTTCTGGTTTCTGCCTTTGGATGGATCACGAGTGCAACCGCGGGAAAGCTTGGAAGTGAGTTTTATCCACCGCTGTCCGGGACCGCGGACACAAGTCGCGCGGCGTGGCTGTTATTGCGGTCAAGGGTATTGATGGTAGCACACGTGTTGTGTCGGGTTTCATAGGGACCACCTGCGCGCGCCACGCTCCCCGTCGTCCCGTTTATTATTATTATTATTATTATTATTATTATTTCTTTTCCTTTCACCGTTCCCAGGCGCGGCCACTTCACCGTAACAGCGAAACCGCCTTTTTGGACTCCCGAGCCGACGGTAAATTTATCAGTTGACGCCATGATTGCACACGTGCCATCCTAAACTACCACAAATCGATAAATAAATTTAATTTGACGATAATTTCGAAAATAATTATTAAAAAAATAATATATTTTTTTAAAATCTGATAGAATAAAAATATATGAAGAAGTGGATTTTTTAAAAAATATTTTTAATATTTAATTTTAAAAATATCTTAAACTCAAATTATTTATGAATCTACGATTGATTGGATTGCGTGAGATGCTTTGCACGAAATCATAAATTCAATCCATAATTTTGCTAGCATTTGAAATGAAATTATGGTTTCTTCGTATTTCAGTCAATATTCACCACTCGCAGAACTCAATCACGTATCATCCAGATGGTGGATGAATAGGAAGAAATGGATGGATGGGATGGGGAGAGGAGGAGGGCGTGAGGGTCTGGATAGGGTGGAGCCTACGTATTGCATGCACCAGGTGCAATTGGACTATGCCAAATTTCACGTTCGATAACACACCACACTATTTTTTGTATTTCATTAATTTCTGATTGTTTGCTCTCCACTGTGCATATTTTTGGGATTTATCTTGGTTCATTTGCACATGATGCATGCAATAATTTCTCTTATACAGTACTGTCAAAACAAAAAAAAAAAAAAGGAAAAAATTTTGGGAAGAGATATGACATGGAAAGTGCCGTCAGAAAGAGACGGAAGAGATCAAAACAAAGTTACAAGGGAGTAGGATCGGATCATTTAGCATGAAGGCAACTACCAATGTGCCATTGTGATGGGTAACAATGGAGCTAGGATGGAGCTGAGAATTGTTAGTACATTAGCTTGATAAGGATCGGAAGTAGTGTATACTAGACCTCTGGTGTTTTCATTAAAAACAACATGGGCCAAATTGCTGTAGATGGCCATTGGCCTACATCGCATACAGTTGTTGGCATGGTTTTATGAGTGCTGAAATTAATATGCGTGGGTATACGGGAAGGTAAATGGTAAATACCACGTATCACATTGAAACAATCCATCACGTAAGTGCTGGATTTTGGCAATAGAAGCACCGAAATGCAAATATGCGATGAACCACGTACCGCATTGAAACAGTCATCCGTTCGTATGGTTGGAATTTACTCTGTTGGTACTAAAATGCGTTGACGATGGATTTGCTGAAGTTGCAGGTGTGAACAGAGTCTTTGAATGATGTGCTGTAAAAAATTCAGATCGAAAAATATTTTGATGGGATCCTCCGATGCTAAAATCAGCTAGTAGAACCAACAGATAAAAGAGCATGGAGCTTAGAAAAAGATTGCATATCTAAGGTCTCTCTTTTTGTTTTTTTTATAGATAGAGGTCGAAGCCATAGTTGGCAGATGGACTGGCACAAATATGTGAGACTTGAGGTAGATTTTGCGTAATACGCTAACTGTTGGAGAGATTTTCGTATCGTGGAGATCATGATTGCCTTATCTGCTCCCTGACAGTTGTTATCCGATTGGTGCTATCTTTTTGAATTTTGATTTGGTCGGTTCAGACCGATCAGAGCTCGATGTTGGCAGATGATGAGTCAGAACTGTATCTTGGCCGACTAGAAGTCAGCACTAAATTATGTACGATCAAAGATTGGGGGAAAGGAAGCTGTTTGACCAAGAATCGATCCCAGATGCTGGCCGTATAGCTGTTGTAACTAAGAGTTGGACGACCAGAGGTCGGACCAAACACTGGCCGATTAAGGGTCGGATCCAAACGCTGATCAACCAAGGGTCAGATAGTCTTTAGTTGAAATTGTCGGACTTGGATGAGAAAGTTATGATCGATTGCTTGTACGGCTGAGATATATTGGCACAGGCTTAATGGACTGAAAATTTTTCAATCTCTTCATATTATCAGACTACTCCAAAATTTCTCTAACACATACCCCCCTACTCCCTAATCCGAGCTCTGGTCAAACTATAGGAGTACTCACTTGGCGATTAAATGGCAGGGTATATGAAGAGAATTTTCAAACAGATGTCTGCACGCAATTATCCAGATGAAGATGACGATGATATAATTATGAGCTCATTTTGAAATCTGTGCGGACGCCGCCTTCATCTTACTGTGGTGCATTTAATGATGAAACTGACGGTATGCCTGTAACCAATAGGGGACTGATGTGTAGTATGCGCTGAAAATTTATACCGATTTAAAATCTCCTGAAGGCTGTGCGTCTTTCTATTTAAAAGGGTTCTTCTTCATTCCAGGCACTTTCACCTTGCTGCCCTCCTGAGAGTCTTCTCTTTTTCGTCATTGCCATTCCTTCACCCCAATCTCCTGCAGTCGGTTTTTTTTTCTCGTCGTCCTCCCTTCTTCACTGCAAGAGGGGCTTTTTGAAGGTGGATGCCTTTCTCTGAGTCTTTGATCGAAGGTAGGCTTTCCTTGTCTTCTTTTATTTTTTTTTCTTTCTTTTTTTGTTTTCCCCCTATGGCGACTCTGAGGGTTCTGTGAGTGAGTGTTTCGTGTTGGAGAGGGATCCAGCATGGAAGAGAATGAAAGATCCAAAAAACCATAAATCCAAGACTAATCCTTTGGCCGGTCCGACGAGATTCAATCTGTACTAAACTTGGACAATTTAGCCTTGTTTGGGCTCAGTATTGCATTTCGAAAGAATTCTATCTTGAACTTTCTGATGCTGACGCTCATGTCCATAGTCTTTCTCTCGGCCGACTAGTGGTGTATGATGAAGTTTTTTAAGTGGGTCTTAGATTTTTCATTTCTCTCTTCATTCTTCAACTTTTTAGGTTTTATAAGATCTCTTTTTGCATAGTTTCTCCAAATTCCTTTAAAGATATAGGAGGTTTTCTTGTCTTCTATTCTTGGACATGAGTCCAACCTTCTATCTTCCTTTTTAGAGCTCTTTCTACTCTAAAGAGACATCCATATGCCGACTAATGGTATGTTTCATCATAGAGGAGTGTTGCCCCTCTGATTATCGATGCTTCTTCATCCATTCATGGGTGGAAAAAGCAATTCCTTTGTCTCCTGCTCTTATAGATGATTGGGGGCTTCCTGAGTGGGGTTGACTTGAAGCTTCATCTCTGAAGGCTATAGAGCTGAGTGTCGAGGAAAAGAAGGGGCTCAGAGATCTCCAAGAATATAAAGCTCCTCGTCTGGAAGAATTCTTATCCGACAAATTTTTCTTCTCGGTAGGGCTCTGTCCAAATGAGTCTGGGAGTAAGTAGAGTTGTTTATACTTTTTAGCTTTCTTTTCTGTTTGTTTCTTTCTAATCCGACATCTGTTAAATGGTTGCAGATATGGAACCTTTGGCAAAAGACTTCGCTAACTTGAAGGCCACTCTCCCTCAGAAAAGAAAAACTCGGATTGCTAGAGCCGAAAAGAAAAAGAAGTTGAAAGCTGTCGAGTCTAGCAAATGTCTATCTCGATTGATCAAGCCCTTTCTATCGAGATCGGAGTGGTATTGACAACACCCGCTCCAGCTCCAACTTTGATTGTCGATTCTCGAAAAGGGCATATCGAATAGCCCCAGCCTTTCAATATCCCAACCCAAGCAAGGACTTCCAAGAACTTAGCCGATGAGGAGGAGGTTCATCTCGATGACATTCTGGAGGGCTTATTTTTTCAAGATTGGAAGGCAGTCCAAGAATCAATTAAAAACTTCATAATCTCGATGGAATTGGAACAAATTGGAAAGATGAGTGCCTCTAGCCTCAAGAGGCTGTCTTTGACAATTGGACATCAGGTATTACTTTAACTATTCACTTCTCTTTCTTCGCTTCATGTTCTTTACTTAACTTGTTTGCATGTAGCTGCTTCATGTCCTTGTTAACTTAGCAGATCGTTCAGCCAGGGATGTAGAGGCACAGGGGGTCGAAAGGAAGGTGCGAGAAGCAGAAACAACGGCCGAAGAGGATGCTCTGGCCGCCTGGGCGAAGGTGGAAAAACTCGAAACTGACATCAAGCACCTCCAGGAGACTCTCAAGAAGGTGGAAGCCAATCTCACTCTTGTGCAAAAGAGGGAGAAAGAGACTGAAAAGAGGGTTGAAGAGTATGTTCAGGAGGCCAAGCGCTATGCTGTGGAGGAGTACAAGGCATCATCTGCCTTTGCCGAGGAGAAGGCTCAAGCAGTTGGAGCCTTCAAGGCATCGCAAGAGTACTATGACAGCCATGTGGTCTTCAACAGAAACATTTATCATCGAGCTCACAAGGAGGGATGGATCGATTGCCAGAAATTGATCGAGGAAGAGCATCTGGACATGGATCTTGCTTTTTTGGATTATGAAGAGGAAGAGGATGAAGAAACTTCAGCCCCGAGATCCCTGCTCCTGAGAAGGAGAATGCTATCGAGCTGATTCTTGATGTCACCCCTTCCTCTTCTAGTGCTGACGTCGATCTTTTCGAGCCTCCCTCGGATGTCGTTGATCCCCAAGAGAAGGTCGGGGACTGAACACTTGTATTTTTTTTTCTTTTTGTTTAACCTCTGTAAGAAGTTTTTTAGTGGAATGAAATCATGAATGTTTGAACATACCGTTCCTTAATTATTTGTGTAGTTGGTGGATGATGTCTGTGGCATCAAACCTGCAGCAACTGTCCTTTTGCCAGCCAAATCTCTTCCATCAGTGATGGCAATGAGGATCGAGGCACACATTAATAGTTTGGAAAAAGAACTCACATTCTTTAGGGGGAAGGCCACTAATGAAGGAAAAAAATTATTGAAGACGTAGAAGGACCTTGGGGTAGCCGAAAAGGAGATTGCCAGGCTTCAGCGAGAAGTTCGGCAAGGGGTTGTGGCACGTAGCACTGAGAAAGTGTGATTGACCGAGGAGATGAAGAAAATGTCCGACTCAGTGGGGAAAGAGACGTGGGGTTTAGCAGCAAAATTAACTTTATATCACTATCGGCTTGAGTCTGCCCAGAAGAAAATACTTTCTTTATAATCGCAGATCGCCAGTAGAAAATTCGGATGGGTGATGTCTGCATGCACGATGCAACTTCAAGGTGAACTGCGTAATGCCAAGAAAAAAATTTTCAACCTGCAGTAAACGTTGAATGATAAAAAGGCTGTCGCTATTGCTAAGGTCATGCAAGAACAGGATGTCCCAATGGCTACTCCGATGAGGGAAGAGAGGCTGCAAAACCTACCGCTTGCGGGTGAAGAGCTCCGACGAGGAATGGAGAGAGCCTCCCGAGTAAGTGGACCATGAATGCTCAGTTCACACTCGATGATCCACACCACATTTGTCAGTGGATGCTATACCGGCTACAGTTTCTGTCGAAATGCTGTCCAGATGCTGTATCCGTATTTTGATCTTTTCGATTTGCCTGGTTCGAAGGCGAACTTGGATGATGCCTTAATGCAATTGAGTGAGAAGCGAGAAGACAGTTACTAATTTTTTTAGTTCGTAATTCTTCACAAAGTATGTCATTATAAGGATTTCGATGACACAGGGCCTTCTGATATCGACAAGCCAAGTCCGTTGAGTTAGATCCCACTGAGGTTGCGAAACTTGATCAGAATAAAGAGGCATTGTATTAGAACTCTAAAAAATTATTTGGAAGGCTTTTCCCTTCTCTTTTTTTTTTTGTAAGATCGACTGCAGAGTTGGTCAGATCCTTGTAAATGTTTTAATAGAATGAAATAATAACTCTTTCACTTATGTGCTCTGCTTCTTTTTTTTTTTATCATGGATAAACAAGTTAAGATCGTAAAAATATTTGATTGGGGATCTCCCTCCACTTTGGTGTGTGAGTTGTAGGTTGACTGTTCCTAAGTTAGCTATCTTTTTGTGTTAGAATCTGACCTCAAAGTCGATTTGAAACCCTTAGGATATTGATGTCGAAACAATGATTCCTCGATCGAAAGTATTTTAGTTGTTTGGCCAATCGAAGGTATTCCATGTTTAGCCAATCAAAGGCATTCCACACTTTGCCGATCAAAGACATTCCATGCTTTGTTGATCAAAGGCATTCCGTGCTTTGTCGATCAAAGGTATTCCATACTTTACAAATCACAGAACAACAAATAATATATTTTTAAAGAAAAATTTATTTATTGAAAAAATTATATTATTGATAGTACATACGGAGGTTCTCCGAATTCTAAGGTCACGGCAGTGGAGTTCCGTCGAGTTTTGTCCATTAATAAGTCTCCACTTTGACGATCTCGAGCATTCGGTATGGTCCTTCCTAATTTGGAGATGGTTTACCTCATTCTTCTGATCGGAAGACTTTTGCTCGGTATAGGACTAAATCACCGACTCTGAAAGTTTTGTTTCGAACTCAAGAATTAAAGTAATGGACCATTTTATGTTGGTAGGCTGCCGTTCTAATTTGAGCTATTTCTCGGGCCTCCTTCAGTAAATCTAAGTCTGCACGCTGTCTTTTCAAGTTGGTTTGTCCATCAAAGTTCTTAATCCTTTTTGATGGAACCCCGACTTCCACCAGTATTACTGCTTCAGTGCCAAAGGCGAGACTAAAGGGTGTCTCGCCTGTGAGAGTTTTGGATATTGTTTGGTAGGCCCAGAGCACGTGGTGAAGTTCCTCGGCCCAAGAGCCCTTGGCCTTGTCTAGTCGTCTTTTTATGCCCCATAGAAAGTTTGATTTGTGACCTTGGCTTCTCCATTTGCTTGAGGATACGCCACAGATGTCAGATGGTGGGAGATTCTATGATCTTCACAAAATTCTACAAACTTAGCTCCTGAGAATTGTCACCCATTATCTATTATCAATACCCGAGGCAAGCCAAATCGGCAAATTATCGAGCTCCAGATGAAATCTTTCATTCTCACCTTTGTGATTTTAGTGAGAGCTTTAGCTTCCACCCACTTCGTGAAATAGTCCACCGCAACCAAGAGAAATTTTTGCTGCCTAGAAGCTGGAGGAAATGGACCGAGAATATCCATCTCCTATTGTACAAAAGGCTAGGGCACGCATATGGGGGTGATTAGCATAGAGGGTAGATGCTGTATGTTAGAGTTCTTTTGGTATTTATCACATTACTTAACTAGATCCTCGGTATCTCTTTATATTGTCGGCCAGTGATAACCTTGCCGAAGAAATTTATAAGACAAGGCTTTCTTTCCAATGTGGCTTCCGCATATTCCTTCATGGACCTCCCTCATTGTGTAGTCTGCCTCTGATGGTCATAAGCATTTCAGAAGAGGAAGAGAGAAGGATATCTTATATACCTTTTTTCATGCAGGACATACCAAGATGCTTGATATTTAATCTTGCGCTCTTCCTTTCGATCAGTCGGTAGAAATCCATCTTTCAAATAGTGGAGAAGAGGATCGATCCATGAGGGTTCGTCATGAACCCCATCATTTCTACCAGATCCTCTATAACAGGTTTCTTCACTACCTCATAGTAGGCTCTTCTAGGTAGGTCAGAAGGTGAGAAAGCGGCCAGCTTAGACAATAAGTTGGTCCGTATATTTTTCGCTCTTGATATCTGTCGGATCCTGAAGCTTCGAAACATCGGGATCACATCTTTCACCTTCTGAAGATATTTTATCATGTTTTTCTCCCGAGCCTCATAGTCGCTTTTGACGTGGCCGATGACCAACTGAGAGTCACTATATACTTCTAGGTCTTGCACTCCTAATTCTTTAGTGATTCGGGGTCCTACAGCTAGTTCTTTATATTTTGCTTCATTATTGGATGTGAAAAACTCGAACTGTAAGGCATACTCAGCTATGATTCCTTTAGGGCTCATAAGAAGAAACCCTGCTCCCGACCCAGTTTGATTAAAGGATCCATCTACATATAGCTTCCATGCACCAACTGAATCTTTTGGAGAATCTGGGATTTGCTCTATGAGGGCTTCTCCCTCTTCTCCGATCGGTTCATCTTCTGGAACAGTACATTCGATCAGTAAGTCGGCTAACACTTGAGCCTTAACTGATTATCGAGGTCGAAACTGGATGTCAAATTTGGAAAGCTCAATTGCCCATTTCACCATTCATCCAAAAATTTCTGATCAATGCAAGATGTTCTTCATGGGCTGGTCGATTAGAAGGGTGACGGTGTGAGCTTGGAAGTAGAGTCAGAGCTTCCAAACAGCGATAAGGAGAGCATATGCTAGCTTCTTTAACTTATTGTATCAGATTTCTGCACCCCTCAGGACCCAGCTAACATAATAGATGGGCTTTTGAATTCTGTTCTTTTCTTGAATCAATATTGTGCTCATTGCTATTGGAGAAACTGCTAAGTACAGGAGCAATTTTTTGCTGGGGTCTGATCAGGATAGGAGAGGGGGAGAACTAAGGTTGCCCTTAAGATCAGCAAATACTTTCTAGCATTCTTCATTCTAGTAAATTTTTTTTTGTCATTTGAGGGCTTCAAAGAAGGAAAGATAGTGCTCGACCGACTTCGATACAAATCGATTTGAGGCTGTAACTCTTTCGATGAGATGCTGGACATCTTTGATCATCCTTGGTGGGCTCATCTTTTGATAGCTTTAATTTTCTCAAGATTGGCCTCTATCCCCTGACATGACACCATAAAGCCAAAGAACTTGCCAGAAGTCACTCTGAAGGTGCATTTTGTTGGGTTCAGTTTCATATTATACCTCCATAGGGTAGCAAAAGCTTTGGCTAAGTCATCGATGTGACTCCTTCTTGATTTGCTCTTGATCAACATGTCGTCCACGTAGATCTCCATATTCCATCCAATCTATTCTTTAAAGACTTTATTTATGAGGTGTTGGTATGTTGCATCTGCATTTTTAAGGCCAAAGAGCATCATCCTGTAACAAAAAAACCCTTGATCAGTAACAAAAGCAATTTTCTCCTCATCTTTAGGAGCTATCCGGATTTGGTTATAGCCGGAGAAAGCATCCATGAAGGAGAGGAGTTTGTGGCCTGATGTGGCATCTACCATCTGATCAATTTTTGACAGCGGATAGCTATTCTTCGGGCAGCCTTATTCAAATTGGTGAAGTCTATGCAAATCCGTCATTTGCCATTCACCTTCTTCACCATGATCATATTGGATATCCAGTTGGGATATTGGACCTCTCGGACAAAGCCAGCATCAAAGAGCTTATTAACTTTTTCGGCAATGACTTTCTGTCGCTTTGGTGTGAAGCTCCTCTTCTTTTGTTTAAACGGATGGTACTTCAGATCTACATTCAAGCTGTGCACCATCATCGAGGGATTGATCCCTGGCATGTCCGTCAGAGTCCATGCGAAGATGTTCGCATTCCTTTACAAAAATAAAGTTAGCTGCTCTTTAGTTACTTGATCTAGATTTGATCTGATTCTAACTGTATGCTCTTTATTTCCATCCTCCAGGGGAGTAGGGATGAGGTCCTCGATTGATTCATCCGAGTCTTGCCAGCTCGTCACAGGTATCCAGTTCCTCGACAGGATAGATCTTTATGATTTTGGCTCCTTGCAATAAGATGTGATAACAGTGTCGTGCCAGATTTTGATCTCCCCAGACTCTCCAATCCCGTGGGTGGTAGAAAACTTCACTTTCAGATAATAGGTTGACACGACAGCATGAAATACATTCAGACCAGGACGTCCAAGAATTGCATTGTAGGCTGAGGGTCTCAGATGATAAGAAAATCAATTTGGATAGTGGACTGATGTGGGTATTGGCCCACTTTTACGGATAGCATGATAACACCCTCCACTGGGATTGCATCCCCAGTGAAATCGACCAATGGGGCCTCCACTCTCCTGAGCCTGCTAGGAGATAATCCTATTTTCTCAAAAGTATCAAAAAATAAAATATTTACTGAGCTTCCATTATCAACTAAAATGCGACATACAAGATGCTTATCAATATTCATAGATACAACTATCGTATCATGGTGAGGAAATTGGATTCCTCGGGTGTCCTAAATGATTGGCTCTTCAATCCTTCTCCTCGTGGACCTTCCTTTATCGTTGGAATCTCTCCTATGATACACCCCAGTAATTGCATTGATTATTCCAATCGAAGGCTGATCTCCTTAGGGCTCGACTAATGGTGGTTGCATTCGGGGTCGTGGGGATCTTTGTTGGTTCTCCTGCTCTCTCCTGCATCGAATGAAATGATCTAGGTGGCCACACCTGATGAGCTCGTCGATCTCATCTCGGAGCTGTAAGCACTCCTCCGTGTTGTGAGCATGATCTTTGTGATATAGGCAGTATTTATTAAGATTTCTTTGAGTTGGATGAGTCCACATCGGTGTAGCCTCTGAAATTTATCCCCTAATTTGCATCAGTACATTCTCCTTCGGATCCGTCAAGGGAGTGTAGTTATTGAATCTACTCGGTGAAGAGACACACCATCCTCCCCGTCGAGGACTCCTCAGTCGACAGTTTTTGGGAGAAAAATCATTTCTTTGTCGATGAAGTGGAGACCTTGAACGCTGTCTGGGCCTCTCCTCCCATCTTGGCGATTTATTCTTCCTGATTTGCTATGACTCTCTCTACCACGGAAGGGTTGGTAACTTCCTACGCGAACACATCCTCCATTTGTGTATACTTCTTTGTCTGGACCAGTATGTCAATGTAGTCGCGAGGATAGGTTTTTAGTAGAGACTTCTTGAGGTCGTTCTTTTGCAGCCCATTCATTAGGGCTGACATTGCGACCGACTAATCAAGGTCACATACTTTCAAAGTAGTCAAGTTGAAATGGTTAATAAAAGAATGAATTATTTTTTTCTCTTTTTGCTTGATGGTATGGAGGAAGTCAGACCATTTTTACTACCGATAGCTACTAACAAAATAATTAGAGAAGGATCGGCTCAACTGCCTGAAAGAGTAAACCGATCTCGACTTCAAGCCAGAATACCAATGTCGGGCGGCTCCCTTGAGAGTCGATGGGAATGCCCAATAAAAGATGGCATCTGAGGCCCCCTGAAGGAGCAATTTTGTTCTAAAACTCCCTAGATGATCAGTAGGGTCGGTGGTCCCATCATACATCTCCAACTGAGGAACCTGAAAATGCTGTGGGAGTGGTTCTTGCATTATTTCAGAGCTGAAAGATGGAGCACTGTTAAACTCATTAGGTGATGCAAAGCTGTGGTTGTGGATCGCTTTAATCTGTTGGTCCAACTTTTGGAGCCTCCGCTCGACTTCAGGATCCCGAGCGGCATGAGTTACTGATTGATGAGGAGACCGATGGCCCAGATTTGAATCATGCCCCGATTAAGGGCTAATGGAGCGTCGCCTTCTTGGATCTGGGCTTCTGGGATGGCATTGATGTGTAGTATATATTTTTAAACTCGAGACTACTCAAGTAGAGGTGGTGGAACTGCTTCGGTATGAGGTAGCATTGCCGTAGGGTGAAAGTCAGCTGGAGATGGATTCGATACAGATCGTGCCACAGGAGGTGGCGGAGGAACCGTCGCATCGTAGATGGTGGTGCCTCCCTTATAGGAGGTGGCGCAGGAGCAGCCTAGATTGTTTGGACCACCACTGTCAGATTTTGAACTTGCTGAAAAAGTAGGTTGAACTGCTTCACTGTGATTACTGCAGGCAGGGGAGCCGAGACTCCCATCGACGGTGGTAGGGCTAATTAATTAGCATGATTCCCTTCTTGCTGTGAGGCTGCCACACTTATATTTTGAGATCACACTTGGCGAGAAGTTGCTGCTCTCTTTGGTGGCATAGTGATATTGTCCTAGACTTGAGCTCCTCCATTTTTGGGATGGATCCTTCCTCTTGAGTCAATCTGTTGGTGCTAAAATTTGTTGACACCGGATTTGATGGAGTTGCAGGTGTGAACAGGACCTCTGGGTGGTGTACCTGCAGAAAGTTTGGATCGAAAAATATTTCGATGGGGACCCTCCGATGCTTAAATCAGCTAATAGAACCAACATGTAGAGGAGCGTGGGCCTTAAAAAAAAATATACCTGGGTCCCTCTTTTTATCTCCTTTTATAGACGGAGGTCGAAGTCATGATTGGCAGGTGGGCTGGCACAATTATGTGAGACTTGAAGCAGATTTTGCATAATATGCCAATTGTTCGAGAGATTTTCACATCGTGGAGATCATAATTGCCTTATCTGCTCTCTGACAGTTATTATCCAATTAGCGCCAGCTTTTTGAATTTTGATTTGATCGGCTCAGATCGATCAGGACTTGATGTTGGCCGATGATGAGTTGGAATTGTATGTTAGCTGTACTAAATTATGGATGACCAAAGGTTGGACGAAAAGAAGCTGTTTGATCAGGAATCATCCCAGGTGCTGGCCGCATAGCTATTGTAACTAAGAGCTAGATGACTAGGGGTCGGACCAAGCTCTGGCTGACCAGGTGTCAGACCCAAGCACTGGCCGACCAAGGGTCGGACAGCCTTTAGTTGAAATTATCATATTTGGATGAGCGAGTTATGATCGATTGCTTGTACGATAGAGATATACTGGCTTAATGGGCTAGTTATCTTTCAATCTCTTCATATTATCGGTCCACTCTAAAATTCTTTCAACATACTCCATTTAGGTTACAAAAATATTCTATTACTGAAGGATAGCATATTTAGTTCTACATCAATTATGAGTTATGGGGGAGTCTAACTTATATAGAATGAGACCTTCTCTTTCCTGTGAGGTGTCTTTTAAAGGATAAAATTATAAGCTCCGTGCTATGAGCCAGAGATTGAAGCAGATAATGCCTCATGCATACGAAATTTATGCTATTTATAGAAACCACCTCCTGTCCACATAGATTCTACTTTGTGGAGGGCTAATATTATGGGAGGATGATATTTTTAGTCCTATAACAATACCTGGAGCCATGGACTCCTGGCCGCAACAGCCCCTCATAACTGAACGGCAACTATTTGGAGAACAAGATAACGGGGGATAGTTTCGTCATATATAAGTTAGGGCAATTTCATAATGACATTCTAAGATTGCATTTGGTGCATCACTAAGCAATCTTGAAAGGTAATGTAGATTGCCTTCAAGATAAATTATCACCATTAAATTATCAGTAATGTTAATTATTATGTTTGGTATACACAGATAATATTGTGATAAAATTATTAAAAATTTTGATTGATATTTTTGGTATGACAATCAGATTACTGATAATATGAAATCAAATTTTCAAAATATCTCTAAGTCAAATTATTGTGTTTGGTACAAATAAAGGCCACAGTGGCCCTCGCCTGATCCAATAGCAATGTGTATGCGGAAGTAGACCTCACATGTTGAACACGGATAAAGTCTTGATCTGGCGCTCCTCCTTAAAGGTCAGCCCCGCCATCGGCCACCGCCTGCTGACCAAATTCAATTGCAGGCCAGTCTCACACTCACTATGGGCAATAAGGAGGACCTCCATAGCCCAATCCATGGGGCCTTCGGAAGAGATCGCAAACACAAATGGAGGTAAGGAGAGAAGGACGATCAAGAGTCTCAAACCCAGACGGAGGGCCCAAGGAGGTCGGGGATGCTGGAGATGAAGAGCTAGAAGGAGAGCGGAGAAGCAATGGCACAGCATGAGAGGACTTGGGCTCTTACTCAAGGACCTTCTCCTTGAAGGTCTTGGAGTTTGTGAGGAGCTCATGCTCCTCTTCATCGTCGTTACCATCGTCACCATTTTTGCAGCTGTAGGAGGAATAGGAGGAGCCCATTAGGATAGGAGGAGGGTCCCAGACCCATACAGAGAGTCCAAGGAGGCGTAGGATGCCAATGACAGAGGATTAGGAGGAGAGTAGAGAGGTAGTGATGCAGTATGGAAGGATTTTCTCCTTGAAGGTCTTGGACTTCGTGAGGAGCCCACGCCCATACTCCTATTCATCATCGTCGCCGTCATCATCATCTCATGGCCTTGGGAGGAATCGAAGGAGTCCATTGGGATGGGAGGAGGAGGAAGCAGCAATAGGGCTAGCCTTCGCTGGTGGTGCCACCACGGTCAAAGAGACAAGTTTTTTATGATTTTTTTAAGAGATAATTTTGTTTAAAATTTTTTTGACTAAAAAAGTGATAATCTGGATAGCCACCCTCCAAGGCTATGTAGATTGCTTCTTGGGAGGCAATGTAGATTGCCAAGATAATCAATATTGCCACCCAAAAAATATACCAAATACAGTAATATAGTGGACCCACTTTAAATTATCATCAATCTAAATAGATTGTCAGCTACCAAATGCACCTTAAAGGTTTTATTATCTCTCGCTTTTGGTGAATTACCAAAATTGCCAAGAAAAGATTGCAAACTTATGGGGGCAAGATGATCATTTAAACTTGATTAGATTGTTTTCTTCCTTTCGTTCTATCCCATCCATCCATGTTGGAAGAACTGATTGCTGGCACTTCATCTTGACACATGAGTATAAAAATCAAAAAAAATATTGATTAGTATCCTCGTCAATAGGGTTGTTACTTTCATATCTGGTCTTCACATGCTATAGTGAATAATGTCATATCATTGTTGGAAAAAATTTCATATGGATCGGATTCATGAAAAGACTCAGAGCCCAAAATGACTACGTCAGTAGGCCCATCAACCGGAGCCTTCGCCAACACAAGGTCAGCTATTGCTTTTTCCACCGATTTAAGGTCGATTGTTGTCTTCCTCTGCAACCATCCGACTGGAGCCCTGTTCGTCGATGGTAGCTCAGTGACCTCTGTACATCATTACCGATGACTCCTCATCGATCGATCACTCAGGCATTATTGAACCTATCCTGACTACGGTACAAGACAACCGACCCTTAGTCATCACGGACCAGTCCTTACCTCTACAGTACTCAAATTTGCAATTTCATTCAAAATGTGGCATCCGTCAGGCAACAGTTATCACTGAACTGATAAGGCAACTGCAAGCATCATATTCTGAAAGTATCGAACGACAATCTCGTACTTAATGAATCACGTCCTGATCGTGTGGGATCGTACCAACTAACTTGTCAACTGAAGTTCCAACTCTCCACAATAAAGGAGATAAAAAGAGAACCCCCCAAAAATGGTATGCAAGAACTCCATCTCTCATGCTCCTCCTTCTGTTGAATGAGATTTTGACTTGAACGTCAGAAGGTCCTCACTGGAGCCACCTCCAGTTTGAACTTTTTACAGGTTGCGTGCCCAGAAGGCCTACCTTATCATCAACTCTAGTGCCCCGATGTCGGGTGATTTTTGCACAATAGATTGGTGCAAAAGAAGGGTTTTGACCTATTTTTTGAGGAGCATAGATCGAGAGTAGATACTATGCCACCAAAGCGAGTCTCGTCCCGTCTCACCAATGCCACTACCTCCCGACGGGTGGAGAGCCATGTCAACAAGAATCAGGTGTAGCCACCGGTAATGGAGAGTCCTCCACCAGTCCAGCCAGCGCTGGTCAGAATGGATCAGTTTAACCTACTCTTCCAGTAGGTTCAGACTTTGACAGCCGCTGTTCGGATGGTCCAAACCATCCTTGCACCTCTATCGGTGGTGCCGCAGCTTGATCAAGCTGCTCCTGCACCTCCTCCAGCGATGCCACTAGTAGCTCCTACGATGGCGCCACCACCCAATCTAGCTTCATAGCTGCCACCACAATCAGAATAGCTACAGATGCCTTCGTAGAGTCTAGAGAGGAGGTAAACCTGCCAGAGCTGTCTCAAGACCCAGGAACCAGCAAGGCAGAGATCTCCCAGCCCACAATTAGGGCATGACTCAACTCCTGATCGCCACTCTCTCTAGCACTCTGAAGCCTATACCGCTCGAGATCTTGCCATCAAAAGGTAGTTTCGGACGATCGATGAGCCGATCAATGCTATCCGCAACACCTCTCCGATGCAGTCTTATGACGGTTCAGTAGGAAGCCACCCTTCGCCCGAAGATAATGCAGAAGCCACTCCCTCGGCACTTTAAGGTGCCTTAATTTGAGGTCTATGATGAGACTATCGATCCCATCGATCATCTGAAGACTTTTAAGGTGGCGATACTCTTTCACGGAGCAACTGATGGCATCCTTTATTAGGTGTTCCCTACTACTCTCAAAAGTGCGGCTCGAAAATGATATTCGAGCTTGAAATCGATTTCAATTAACTCTTTTGAAAAGTTATGTTAGTCTTTTATCGGCTATTTTGTCAGCAGTCGATGACAATAAAAGCGGTCCGACTACCTCCACACCATCAAGCAAAATGAGAAGAATCGGTCCATACTTTTGTCAGTCATTTTAATACGGCGACCTTAAAGGTTCACGACCTAGATCAGTCGGTCATGGTGTCTACAATGATGGACGGACTTTTAAAGAATGATCTTAAAAAGTCATTAGTGAAGATCTATCCTCAGGATTATTCTAATTTGCTGGTCTGGGTGGAGAAGTGTACCCACATGGAGGAGGTTTTCGTCGAAGAGGTTCCTGCCAGTTCTATTACAGTGGGGAGAATAAGGAGCACTCCCTAAAATGGGGGGAGAGAACCCACCAGCATTCTCGATCTTCATTCAAAAAATAGAAAATGGGGGCCCTCCTCAGAACTGCCGATCCTGAAGTCCTCAGAGGGGGGATCGATAACCTTCACCGTCGAGGAGGTACACCAACTACACTCTGCTAAACACACCTAGGACTCAGGTTTTAATGCAAATAAGGAAACAGCTCCCAGAAGCAAGGAGGCTTCGGACACTTCCATATCAGAGGGACCATAATAAGTACTATTTATACCATCACGACCATGACCACGACATAGGGGAGTGCATCTAACTCTAGGATAAAATTGAAGACTTCAACAGATGTGGTCATCTTGATCGCTTCATCCTACGGAGATGAGAGTAGTGAGAGTGGCGAGGAAGGCGGCGGAGGTCTCCTCGATCGGATGAGCAGCCACGACAGGTAGTGCCACAGGAGACCAACCCTCTACTGGCCATCATTGGGGGGCATAGAGCTAGAGGACTCAGCAGGGATGAGGAAGTATCAAAGAGGCAGAGGACTTGGGAGCTGATAACTTACACTGAGGAGGATGCCCGAGGAGTTTAGTTCCCGCATAATGATGCGGTCGTTATAACTTTAAGTATTCCAAATTATGATGTACACCATATTTTGATAGATAATGAAAGCTCTATCGATGTATTATTTTATGATACTTTTTCGAAGATGAGGATACCTACTGATTGATTGGAAAGAATAGACTCTCCACTCATCGGATTCATTAGGGACACTGTTCCTATCGAGGGGGTCATCACTTTGCCCGTAAAGATCGGTTGATCCCCTGCTCAGTCCACTGCACAAGTAGATTTCCTGGTCATCCGAACACCTTCAGCCTGCAACACCATTCTCAGTTGGTCAGGCCTAAATGCATTCTGAGCTATCATATCAATATACTACATGAAGATAAAATTTTTGACAGCTAATAGAGTTGAAGTCCATGGAGACCAGGATCTGGCATGATATTGCTACAATATTGCTCTTCAAGGAGGTCACCCTATCGAGTCATATCCGATCGAGGGGTTGGATACCCATGACAAGTTTGTCGAGGAGCGAGGAGAGCTCGTCGAGGATCTTATTTCGATTCCACTGGTAGATGGATACCCAAAGTATACGGTCCAGGTCGGATTGAACTTGGATCAGGTAATGAAAAATCAGCTAACCTCCTTTCTACAGACAAACTTGGACATCTTCGCTTGGATGCTGACGAACATGTCAGGAATTGATCCTTCAGTGATTATGCACCAGCTGAACGTGAGCCCAAAGTATTGTCCCTTCAAGCAAAAGAAGAGAAGTTTTGTTCCGGAGCGGCAGAAGGCAATAGCCGAGGAGGTAGACAAGCTACTTCAGGTGGATTTTATTAAGAAGACAACCTATCTGGAGTAGATAGCTAATGTGATCATGGTAAAAAAAGCAAACGATAAATGATGAATTTGCATCGACTTCACCAATCTTTACAAAGTTTATCCAAAAGACAGCTATCCTCTGCCAAAGATTGATCAGATGGTCAATGCCACATCGGGCCATGAATTTTTGTCCTTCATAGATGCCTTTTCCGGCTATAACCAAATCCGCATGACACCTAAAATGAGGACAAGACCTCCTTTATTACTGATCGAGATCATTTTTGTTTCAGGATCATGCCTTTTGATCTGAAAAATGCATATGTAATTTATCAGCGCCTCGTAAATAAAGTCTTCAAAGGTCAGATCGAGCAAAATATGAAGGTATATGTGGATGATATGCTCGTCAAGATAAGTCCGGTGAGACCCATATTGACGATCTCAAAGAAACCTTCACCACTCTTCAGAAGTACAGGATAAAACTGAATCTAGCCAAATATACTTTCAAGGTGACCTTCGAAAAGTTCTTGGGCTTTGTGGTCTCCAGCCAATTGAGGTCAATCCGGAGAAGATAAAGTCTATACAGGAGGTGATTCCTCCAAGGACAATCAAGGAAGTGCAACATCTTATGGAAAAATTGCTGCTTTGAATCGATTTGTCTCAAGATCGGTGAAACGATGCTTGTCCTTCTTTCAAATCCTAAAGCAGCTGAAGAACTTTTGATGGACTGAGTAGTGCCAGAAAGTATTTGTTGACCTCAAGGACTAACTTAGTTTCACTCCACTACTCAGTAAGCCTGACCCTGATGAAGAGTTATATCTATACCTTGTAGTTTCGCTTGTTGCTATGAGTGCAGTACTGGTCCAAGAGTGGAACAAGATATAGAAGCCAGTCTACAATATTAGCCGAATATGGAGGGATGCAGAGACCAGATATTCAAAGTTGGAAAAGCTGGCCTACACACTCCTCATCTTGGCTAAAAAGGAAGCTCCAACCCTACTTTCAGGTTTACACCATCATCCTCTTGACTGATCAATCGATAAAGAGCATACTTCATCGATCAAATACATCCGGGGGATTGCAAAGTGGGCGATCGAGCTCTCAAAATTTGACATTTAGTACTGACTTCGATCATCCATCAAGGCACAGATCTTAACCGACTTTATGACCGAATATACTATCCCAGATGAATCAACTGAGTAGGAAGAGCCATAACCATAAATCCCAATGATGAGGGTCTGTCGGAGATTGATGGCAACTCCTGGGTCATATATGTAGATGGCTCATCCAACTCCTCAAGATCTGGAGCAAGTTTGATTCTTACTAGTCTGGAAGGGACAGTGGCTGAGTATGCCCTACACTTTATGTTTCCAACCATAAACAATGAGGCTGAATATGAAGCCTTGGCTGCTGGGCTCCGAATAGCTAGGGAACTGAGGACACAAGACTTGAGGACTTGCAGTGATTCCCAATTGGTTGTTGGATACATTCAGGGCAGTTATGAAGTTCAAGGAGAAAACATGATGAAATATCTTCAAAAGGTTAAAGATCTGGCATTTACTTTCAATAAGTTCGAAATTCAATGGATGCCTAGGTCGAAGAATTCAAAGGCGGACTTATTGTCCAAACTAGCAACATCGATGCCATTCGAGTTGCCAAAGAAAATATTCTTCAAAGTAATGAGCCAACCAAGCATTGGAGAGCCAATGAACGTACTGCAGATTGATGAGAAATCCTCCTAGATTGATCCATTGGTTGGCTATCTCAAAGACGGGATCCAGCTGTAGATCAAAAAGATGCTCGGAAGATCAAATATCAATCGGCCAGATATCTCCTTCATAAGAAAAAATTGTACAAGAGGTCTTATTCACTACCTCTTCTGAAGTGTCTGCGATCATCCGAAGCCGACAATGCTCTCTGAGAAGTACATGAAGGGTTCTATAAGAGCTATATCAGTAAGAGGGCACTGGCTTATAAGCTTCTCAGCAGGGCTACTACTGACCGACCATGCAGAAAGATTCTGAAGATTATGTGCAGTGGTGTGATGAGTGCCAGAAGAACTCCAATCTATAGCGATTGCCCACCATACTGATCACTCCCATCTGCACCCTTGGCCATTCGTGTAATGGAGAATAGATATCCTCGACCCTTTTCCACAGGCATCAGGCCAGTGCAAGTTTTTGCTCATCGCCGTAGATCACTTCACCAAATGGATAGAAGCTGAACCACTTACCCGCATTACAGAAGTAAGGATGGTAGACTTCATGTAAAAATTGATTATCTGTCGGTTCGACCTACCTCAAGTGCTAATTACTGACAATAGCTGTCAGTTCATAGGGGCTAAATTTGAAGGATTCTATGATGAGCATGGGATAGGACAACACCTCACTTTCGTCACCCATCCTCAAGCTAATGTTGAGGCCGAGGTGACAAATCGCATAATTCTGCAAGGGCTGAAGATAAGGTTGGACAGAGCCAAAAGATCTTAGACTGACGAGCTTCATCATGTATTCTGAGCATACAGGATGACCCCAAGAGTTTCAATAGGGGAGACTCCATTTTAGCCTAACCTTCAGGATGGAAGCAGTGATACCAATCAAAATTGGGGTCTCATCGACAAGGAAAAGAATTTTGACGAGCAAACCAACTCACAAAAGCTATGCACCAATCTCGATCTACTTAAAGAGGCTAGGAAAAAGGTGCATGTCTGAATGGTAGCATATCAACAAAAGATCATCTGGTATTACAATGCCAAGGTCCGAAACAAGATCTTCAGAGTCGACAACTTGGTGCTGCATAGGACGGAGGTATCACAACCAGAGGAGTGAGCAAACTGGCCTCAGTTTGAGAAGGTCTATATCAAATCGAGGAGGTCATCAAGTCAGAAACTTATGACTCAAGCAACTTGACAGAACAGTAATCTTTCGACCATAAAATTTAAAAAATCTCTGAATCTATTATTGGTATGTATCACACAACCCTCCTCAATGAAATTTAATTTGCTAAAGGCATCGGTTCCTTATCTTCTCATCAATCTATAGGAAATATGAGGCGGCCTCTGACTGGCTAGTCATTAAAAATGGGAAGGCTTCAATGACTGAGAAGTAGGGCTAACCTATAAGATCCTCAAAGGCTATACTCACTCTTCAATGAGTCAATGTTCTTGAAGACTTTAATCGTACGAGAAGCGAAAAAAATCCTAAAAGGACCTTCGAAGGGCTAACCTACAATACCTTCATATGATGCCTTTGATTGGTCCTGTCATTGAAGACCATACGATATCCTTTGATCGGTTCTATCATTGAAGATCATATAACGGTGTTTGATCGGTCCTATCATTGAAGACCATACGATGGTTCTTAATCAGCCAAAGAAAAAAGAAATTGACAAGCATCTACAATGCACAAAGACATGGAGGGAAGCAAAATGATACTTTATTTATAATATTTACAAAAAATATGGTGCCCACAACACACTTTTCAAAAAAGAAAAAAGAAAGCAGAAGAAAGATGAGGGGGCTCAATCCTCATTTGAGGAGAAGGCCCCACCTATCACTGTTTCCCGACTGAAGATGGTGGAGGTCCAGCTGTGGCATCATTCCCACAGGAGGGCCTTACAATCCTCAAATCTGAGGATAGTGGCAGCGGTGATGTCAGTGGCCTTTCTTTTGAACACTGTGGAGGCCTGGAACTCCCAATACAATGCTCCCAGACCAAGGGGGGATCATCTCGAACTAGGGGGCACCCTCATCCCCAGAAGATGATGAAGACCATGAGGCGGATGGTGCCCTGTGGGAAGAGGATGGAACAACATGCCTGGCCCTCTTCTGAGCCCCCTTTTCAGTAGCTCTCCTCTCCTTCATCTTGTCTTTGATGGCTTTGGAGTTGGCATCATGGTGGCGGAAGGGAGAGAAAGTTTTTTTTGCAAGAACAAAGGAAAAAAGATAGAAGATTGAGTTCAACCAGCCCCTATTTATAGGCACCAGCACCCATGCTAACCACCAATCGCCAGCTTGAAAAATGCAGCCATCATCGGGCCATAAATGGCACGTCTTTCCAACTCCAGAAGTTAAAAAAAAGATGGTTCATGAACTAATATACCACCACGTGGCGCATTCCTAAAGAATCACTGTCCTTTTCTAGACTTCATCCTATCGAAAGGGGCAGTAGCCGCTATTCCCTACGACTAACATGCATGATGGTCAAATCCGGCATAAATACATGGGAATCACAAAGCGTTAGAGGGCCATACATAATTAATGTGTGAAAAATCTGATAGAAAGAGTGCCAAGAGGTCTTCATCCGAAAAAAGAGTTATACCAATCAAAGGTCGGCAATGACATCAGACGGCTTCACATAAAAGAAGAAAAGACAACATGAGGTAAGTGCTTGTCACGATATTTATGTGACTCATCATAATTACAGGAACATCGTCATCGCAAGTAAGATGACTTCAGATATTTTTACAATCAATCATGACCAACCTCAGTCTTCGAAGTCTTGTCGAGAGCCTCTTCACCAGCGGACCGAGTTCTCAGATCTCCATGCTTTGGACCTACCTTGAGTGGTGAAGGTCTCGATGCTGCGATCGAAAGAAATAATGAAGAGACCAAGTCCCGAAAACACCATCCTGACCCGATTTGACATGTCCAAAAGCCCACCATGTACCCCGCATCGAACATACGCCTGACCGTGTCATCTAGAGACATGGGATCGACTAATTCATGTCCAACCATGCCTCAGGATCCTCTGGTTGTCCATACTATCCCTCAGATCGTATTCGACGATCGCATTCCTCAAATGCTCGAGCTTGGATATTTTCTCGTAAATAGCACGGAGATCTTTTTGAAGCTGTGCCACATGATTGGCGGAATGTCTTCTTACCTTATTGGTAGCAGCCTCCAATGACTTCAGCTTCAAAATTCTACTTTCAGACCAACAAAGCCAGACACAGAGATCTTGTTCCCAAACAGCTGCATCCCAAGTGGCATCCTCAATAAATTTCAACAGTCGTGCAAACTCAATGGCAAGTTGGGCCTTTTCGACAGAGTATGCCACGACACTCCGATGATTGATTGTCCTTAGTCGGTCGACTTCCACCAAGATCTCATTTAGAGCTATTTTGATCTTTGACAGCTCCTTTCAAGTAGAATCCCTTTTATTTAACTTCTTAATAGTCTTTTTAAGGTTGCCTATACGGGACTTGATCCTTGCTGCACATACTGCTGATAAATGCTCCACGAATAAAAGCTTGACAATAGGAGTTGCAGGAGTACATTCAACAAGAGCACACAAACGGAAGTGGATAAACGAAGAAAAATATGAAAAAGATAAAATATCATATTATTAGTGATTACTTCTGTACAAAGTGAAGAAGAAGAAAGTACAGGCTTCATTTTTCGATCTCGTCCAAAAGATCGGGGGGATTAGGCGCGGCTTCTAGGGGACCCAGAGATGCTCCCAATGGACCGACCATGGAAGTAGGAGGAGCTGCCTCCATATCCTCATCATCATCTTCATCCTCATCCTTATCCAGGAAGGAGAGATCGATGTCAGAAACTTAGGCAGCAACCCAATGGCAACAATCTTCAAGTCCGATCCCATATCCCACATTGAAGGATTCCTAATCGAATGCAACCTGAGCATCGTAATACTCTTCTGATGCCTTGAAGCTATCAATCGCCTGAGCTAGCTCCTACTTGAAATTCTCCGAAGCCTTGAAGGATTCCACGATCGAGCGGTGGGCCTCGTCAATCTTCTTTTCGACCTCCCACCTAACCTCGATGATTTGATTCTTGAACTCCGTCGCTCGCTCCTCGACCTTTTGCTCGGCCTCAGCAAGCTTCGCATTGGCCGACCAAAGTTCTTTTCCCCACCGTGCGAGATCGATGGAAGTTTTTTTGAGGGACTCTTTTAGCCTATCGGCTTTTACCTTGACCGCTTTGGCTTATTCGCGCTTCTCGACTATGTCAGATTCGGCTTCTTTGAGCAAAATCCTATTCATCTTCTCACTACACAAATGGTCCAAGGCATCGACCAAAAAATGGAGAACCTACAAAGAAGTTATGATCAGCAAAGGAATGAGAAGAAAAATCCAAGAAGGAGACTAGAGATAAGAATGGCACCTAATGAACGACAGTCATGGAGAATCACTACCAAGTGCTAAGGGATATGCCGTCGATGCCCCTCATCTCCACAAGAAGCATCACCCTTTCGGTCAACTCTTTGATAACACTCCAGTCATCAAAGATCACATCCTCAGGAATAAAGGTGAGGCAGGCATCTAGATCCCTCTCATCGAGAGGAGGATGCATGCTGCTTGGCCTGTTGCGGCAAGAGGCTGAGCAGGAGAAGGTTGGCCCCCAATCTTTCGAGGAGGCATCGGAGTAGCAGATGAAGAAACCACAGACGGAGGAGATGTCGGTGTTGGAGCAACTATAGAAGTTGGACCCACAGTCGATGGAGTTGAACTTATAAGAGGAGCGGCCAAGATAACGATGGCCTCGACCAATGAGCCACGCTCGTCCGCAATCTTTTCTCAATGGGTCATCGACTTTTTGGAGGCACCTTCGGACATGGTAGCTTTCTTTTCTTCGGAAGGTTCCGCTTCATCTTAGTAATATTTTCCGGTCTCATTTTTATAATCAGCTAAACTTAGTCAACAGCACTAAAGAAAGAGACAAGTAAGGAGGATAGTTGTAGCATTCAATCCTGGGGTTAGCCTGACTAAGTCTAGCATTGAATGGTACCTCATCGGATATCAATTCATCGATTGAGGGAGCATTGAACTCTCTAAGGACCTTGAAGCGACCTTCTTTCTCAGTCTCCAACTTTGAGATCTTAAACACTGAAGTCTACGACTACGACCGACCCCAGCTTAGCCAGTTTCAATCTTTGACCATAAAGCTAGAAATAAACAAAAATTGCTTCTTCCAACCATGAACGGAAGATGAAGTGCCTTTAATCAAAGGAGAAATCCCCCTCCAAGAGAAAAAATATCACCAATCCTTAAAGTGAGGATATTTTTTGATGGTGAAAAAAAATCCAAAGAGATCGACAGACAGCTGGATGCTAGCCATGAAATAAAGAACCAAAAAACCTATGGCAAATCTAAAAGAGTTTAGAACAATGGTACAAAAAATAAACCATAAAAATGAAAGAGATAGAAGATGAATGGATGAACGAAAAATCTTGAGCCCACTCGGAGCACTTCCTCGTATACAACAAGCCGATTGGGGGGCAGATTGTTGACACGCTCATCGATCCTGAAAAGGCTAACATCAAAAGCTAGAGGGATTCTGTACCAGACCCAAATTTGGCTTGAATCATCCAGGTTCAGCATGGAGCGATAGTCATCGGGACCTAGCTCACCCTGCTTGGCCATTTTCAAGCAAAAAGATTGGAAGGATTCCGAAAGAGAGAGAGGAGGATTGGAGGAATAGATGGGTGAGAAAAAAAACCCATATGGAAGCAAAGTAAGGAGAGGGAGGACACGAAGCATTCGCCAAGAACCTTCAAAAATTCTTCGAAAAGGGTCGCATCACAAAAGAAAAAGAAACACCCCTAATTTCAAAAAGCTACTGTAATGGATAAGAGAAAGAAGGAATAGAAGACTCTGACAGCAATTGAGAAAGTTAAAGATAAGCACTTCTTCTACTTATATCCAGGAGAAGATAACATACAGATATCAAATCATATCTTCCCCAACAAGTCGAAGAACGTGGCACATGTGCCATTCCTCTATTCGGCGAATCATTACCGTCTATTATGCAAATCGACGTCACAATTCAAAAGCAGATGGTGAGGTGATGGCCATTTAATTCCATCATGATGACTCAAGTTGTGCCGTCTCAAGACTGTCCCGAAAAGTTGTGTACGTCCCATCAGTCATAGAGCCCTTTTCACATCATCGATCTTAGGATGATAGGTGTACTTCCTTCCTCTGGTTGAAGTCGGACTCGAGAACAGGAGATATATATTGAAAAAAATTTCATACAGATTGAATTTATGAAAAGGTCCAGAGCCCAAAATGACTGAAGCTTTAACTCGCCAACTCAAGGTCGGCCGCTACTTTCTCCACCGATCTAAGGTCTCTTGTTGTCTTCTTCCGCAATCATCCGACTGGAGCTCTATTCATCAATGGTAGGTTAGTGACCCCACACATCATTATCGATCACTTAGGCATCATTGAACCCATCCTGACTACGGCACAAGGCGATCGACCCCTAGTTGTCGCGGATCAATTCTCGCCTCTACAGTACTCAGATTGATAATTTTATTCAAAATACGGCACCCACTAGGCAACAATTATCGTTGGACTGATAAGACAACTGCAAGCACCATATCTTAAAAGTATCGAGCGACAATCTCGTACCCAACGAATCACATCCTGATTATATGGGATCGTGCCAACTAACTTGTTAACTGAAGCTCCAACTCTCCACCATAAAGAAGATAAAAAGAGAACCCCTAAAAAAGGTATGTAAGAACTCTGTCTCTCACACTTCTCCTTCTATTGAATGAGATTTTGACTTGAGCGTCGGAGGATCCTCACCAGAGCCACCTCTGCTTTGGACTTTTTTGCAGTTCGCATGCCCAGGAGGCCCACCTTATCATCAACTCCAGTGCCCCGATCTCGACAATTTCTCGCACCAACAATCATAATAAAGCATAGGAAACTTGAAAAAAGAAAATAAAAGTAACACCTAATAATTTGCATCCAAGAGAAAAATACTAAATCTAAGTGGAAGCCCCAAATGTAGATATTTTGAATGGTTCACTTTGTTTGTTTGACATTGATTATGATGTCATCAAATAAATATAGTATTATTTTCAATATAATAGTTTGATGCACTTTATCAATATGATATCATTGGAGTCACTAGGTCATCATGAGGATATTTTACTTCTTAAAAGTTAGCATTGGAAAAAGTAATTTCTTCATCCTTAATCTTCCGCTTCTACTTTTCCTCATCGGCTCGGCTTGGATTCATTGAGTCCAGTCCCGTAGCATTTCGATCCACTACTACATTTTCTGAAATCTTTTCTCCACCTCGACATCTCGAGCAGTATAGGACTCTCAATACCAAGGAGCAAGTTTGTCCGGATTGGAGTCCTTTACCGAATGGAGTCCTTCCCCAACTGTGGAGTCGCTGAGCATTTATGTTGCCCTCAACTGAGATTTATAAGTTGACTGTGTCGATTGTACCCTTGTCTTAAACTATGAGAAAATGAATGCTGCATCACCTATTTAGTTTGATATCAACAAGTAGTATTTAAAACAGATTGAGGTGCGGCAACCTGCCACATTTCTTACACTATGACAGTCAGGACCTGCACCATCGAGGCCCTCCTCACCCTTGAACATGTCCACGCCCTTGGTTTCATCTCCTACAACTCAAGCCTTAGAATAGAACATCATTCTCCATGGGCACAGCCACATCACACTCTCTGTCTTCCACCTTTACTTCTAGCCCAACTTCAATCTCACCCTTTTCCACCATCGTGAGCAGAAGTAGCCCAACTCTCAACCCCATCGCAATCTCACTTCGGTGGCATCCAAACTTTAGATGATGATGATTTAAGGGATGATTAGTATTTCTCTTTCTTTGCTATGCCTCAGGCAAAAGACGACACTTGAAGGTAGGAGTGCCAGTTCTATCAAAGTTATCATTCAGATTCAAACAAACTGAAAGCTATCATTGCTCTCTGTTGGAGCATGCCGATGCAATTACCCTTGCACATGGGGTGATCGGACAGCCCGACAATAATTTTTTGATTCAAATTAGTGATACACACTTTAAACTTTTAGTGATTCACCCTTATAGCTAAAAAAATCTAAATTTTTTATTAGTTTCCAAAAATTACAAACTGATTGTGATATACCTCGAAATCGATGGAGTAAATTTTCATTACAATAGTGATACCGCGTCACCGTTGTAACAAACCAATCCACAGTCGGAAGTGGGTGAAATACAAGGGGGTAGTGTGGGGTATTATCCATGGGAACTGATGAAATACACAGCAACCGATAAAATATAAAAGTTTTCATTAATTTGTTGTAGATTTGACATGGTATCACTATTGCAACGAATATCTTTTTCATTTTGAGGACATGGATAAATTCAAATTTTCTACCACTCGATGATAACTAGACCATAATGGCAAAATAGCCTTTCTAACCGTGAATCCGTGTCTCACTAAATTATAATAAATTTGTGGATATACGAGCGGTTATCCCCAACCTCCTTTGTATGTTCCCATTGCAACAGGCTCTAGCCCTCATCTATATATACTCTTCATTAAGATCCTCTAGGTAATCTTTCCAAGTTTTCTAAAGTCTAAGTCCTTCCAAGTATTGTAAGTCCTTAGAAACTCTCTGAAGTCCAACCGAATCTCTAGAGAAAACTCTGGGCCATCAAGTTCCTAACCCATATGTTTGGAGATCCGTATCAGTGGAGATCCGCTCGAGAGTCTGTCATAGTTTTAGGGTAAGGAATGTCCTGGGGTACTAAACATCTCCTAAACTTACATAGCTCTTCTCCTTCTCTCTCACATAAACTTAGAATTTTCACTCACTGCCACTATCTGTTTTATCACCATTTCTTATTCTACTATCTCTTTCAAAACCCCTTCATTCCATCGAGGTATATTAACTTAGGCATTGATGAATCTCCTATTGAGAAACCCCTAGCAATAGAATTTTCTCTACTTATGGTGCTTCAAGATGCTTATAGAGGTTGGAATGAGGATTTGGCTCTCTTCGACTCCCCAAAAATCTTTGACCAGCTTTTAAAGTTCTTGAGTCATCATCCACTACCTCTTGACATCAGCTCCAGCTCACCAACCTGAGCTAGATCAACCATTAGTAGTAATAGATTGCAATATGCCCCACTAGAGCTCTCTGCCATTAATGACAAATATGAAATTACTAATTTATCCTCTTGTTTTAAAATTAAATTTAAGAAAAAGAAGTTGTAATGCATGTTTTTGATTCTAAAACATCAAAAAGCATAAGAAACAAAATTTATTTATTTGGTTTGGGCATATTACATCTCTTCCAACGAAAACTAGCGATCAAAGGCTAACTTTTATATAAGAAGGTATAGACGTAGAATATCAGCAGCATAATGTCTTCTATAAGAGATCATAGGTTGGTATCGATGAGATGAGTTTAAAGTGCTACATAATTATTGAAGGTTGATTGCCTTACGATGATTGTGTGCTGGTTCATCTAGAAGAAGCAGAACTAAAGAAAGTCCTTATGAGAAGCATCCTCACCAATGGTGGTTATGCAAGAAGTATCATATTATCTAAGGGGCATGGTGCACTATAGTACTTAGGACTATTGCCAATGCTAATAAGCATCGTTCTCGAAGCTAAAAAGGGTCACAAAATTTAATCCCAACACCTTCAAAAGCATAAAAAATGTAGTGGTAAGTGAAACATGAAAAATTAACTTTCCTATTCTTGAGAAAAGCATCGGCGACTGCCGAAACTTTTTTTAGAAGTGTCGGGAACATCCGATGCATGTTTGCATCACTAATCATGGGGAAGCCGATGCTTTTTAAAAGCATCAATATATTTTAATGAGTTATCGATATTTTGAAGTATTGAAAAGATTACGGGCTGCAGCGATACTTACTGATGCTCATGTGTATCGGTAATACATACAATATTGATACTATAAAGCATCGATATTATAAAGTATACATAATGCCAATGCTTTAAAGCATCGACAATATTCTTTTTTTTAAAAAAAATTCAAAAATAATTTATTAAATTATACAAAATACATAAATCTATCCAAAATTATATTGTCCAAAATACATAAATTTGTACAAAAAAAAAATCAAACACCAACATCAAGTCACAATAAAAATTTTATATAACATAATAAAATTATGAATACATTGTCCATCATGTTTATTAGTTACAACCCATAATTGAAAAGAAGAAACCAAAAGAAATGTACATCTATGAAACTAAAAAAAATATAGCAACATTGGGCTATCAATGACCTATAGAAGCATAATCATCGTCAACTTTATGACTACTAAAATTATCGAAAGTCTACAATAAAGATATGAAAACATTAGAACTTGATAATAAAAAAATCATAATGTAAATTAAATGATTAAATGTATACAAAAATAAAAATATAGTTAGATATGTACCCTAAAAGAGTCCATAAATGTCTGTAACACAAATGTCAACTGCTCAATCTGAGTCCTCATGAAAGATATCACTATGGCATAGTTCTGTCTAATCACCTCATTTGCACCTCCATCCGTGCCTCTATCTGTGCCTCGAGCATACGAATATTTATATTGTTAGAACTCTCTAATATCTTGAGTGTATCGTGTACTTCAGATAACTAAGTGGGGATGACTCTAACTCCATAATCCCTCATCTGACCATAATGGTTCGATTCCAGCAACTCTATCATCACCTAAGTCTTGACATGATTGATTTTCGTAGATATTGAGGACTCACTGATATGCTCTACAACAAGAGATGAAGCTCTTTTCGATATTCAAAAAATATATATATTAATTTTAGAATCAGACTAGAATCAGATCGATCATATTTGGATTCAAATCCGATCAGATTAAAACTCTATAATAAAAATTCTACATCAATAATTCAAACTGTTGAATGGGATCTATTATCTCATAACTACTTACATATAAAAAATTATATAATTTGAAGACCCCTAGTCTATGCATCAAGTAGTCAAAAATTAGATAGCCTAAATAAAATTAAATTAGATATATTTTTTGATCACTTGATGTATAGACTAAGAATCTTCAAATTATATAATTTTTGGTATGCAAGTAGTTTTGAAATAGTAGATCACATCTAACGGCTTGGATTATTTATATAAGATCTGTATTATCTAGTTTTGATCTAACCAGATCTAAGCCCAAATTTAGCGGACCTTACCCAAGTCTGCCCCTTAATTTTATACTTAAAAATAAAACTACAAATCATTGCATTAAATAATTATCAATATATACAAATATATCTCTCAACTCCTTACTAACAAAATGACCATCTCGATGGACATAAGTCATCCTTTAGAACTCCACCTGACTGGGCTTCCTCCCATGCTCATCTATCTACAGAAAAAATAAAAGAATAAAATAAATGAACCATGATAATGAAAAATCTAAGAGGAAAGGTCTTTTCCATATGGCAAAGTATAACTACAATATCCAACTCTAATTGATCAAGCTCTCATGCATGAATCAAAAATTTTGGAACATGACGACTTAAAAAATGATGATAATTGAGCAACAATGGCAATAACTTGTTTTGACATTGATGATCTTAAAGCTAGTGGTAAAAGATTTTACATCAAAATATAACCATCATGACTTTTAAGATTTAAAAGTTTTCACTCTTTAAAATTTATGCATCTTAAAATATTTGATGCATATCTATCAGGAACCTTAATATTCTTTAGAAACATTAAAAAAAAATTTTCTCTCAAATGGATATTATGTAACATGCAAAAGGTATATAAACTTTACCATTAATGAGCTCTATAGGATGAAGTTTCTATCTTATACCTATCTCTTTCAAATCTAAACATATCTTTAAGTTATCTTTACTCTTTTCATCAAGATTTAATAATATTTCAGTCAAATTATCACAAATATTCTTCTCTATATGCATCACATCAAGATTATACCTAAGAAGATTATACTCCCAATGAGGTAAATAAAAAATACTTTTTTGTTCCACAATTGCTTAACAACTTTATGTAGATACTTTTAATATGTCACTATCATTTCTACTTTTGTCTATATGATCATCACCATCATAGAAGTTATCAGCATCCTCAAAAACTCTTGCATCAAGATTGCGAGTCGTGACATCCTCTATTAACCCTTCATTTATTGAGCTTTCAACATCTTTTCTTTCTATTTTCTTAGAATACTTGGAAACCTTATCATATCTATAATTGTGCCATGCATTTATTTAAGAACTTCAATTCTTGATGATGGTATAGAGGCAGATCATAATTCTATAGTACCATCAAATATATCTTATTGAAATTAAAATGAATGATCGGCTTCTAACGATCAATGATGGCCCATATAGTAGAACATCCATCCATATTTTAACCAATATAAATGGATAGAATTTCCACAAGAGGAACATGCAATATGCCCCTTTGTGGTCTATTCGAATAAATTGACATATATAGGAAAATCATTGATAATCTAAATAAGAGCTACCCTCAGTTTGAATGTCTTACCACTGCAAGTATCAAATGTATCGATATCCTTCCATAGTAATTTCAATTCTTCTATTAAAGATTGCAAAAAGATATCAGTATCATTGTCTGAATCTTTATTGCCTAGAATACCTATTGATAAAATAAGTAAAATTATTTGAGATATATCCATGATGGCAAATTATATAGAATCAAAAAAATCAGTCAAGTGCTATAAGTAGAACTCAATATCTAAAATGGATTGAAGTCATCAGTAACTAAACCTAATAATCTAATACTGTGAATATTTGAGATAAAATTAGGATCCCTATTATCAAATTTTTTTCATTCTAAACTATCAATAGGGTGTCTTAATATTCCATCTTTGGTACGATCTTCATTATGTCATCTCATCGATGAAGCTATCTTCGATGATGCATAGATCCTTTTCAATCTAAATATTTAAAAAAAATAACATAAAATTTTAGCTGATTTTTTTAATTCCGAATGACATCCATTTCATTCAATACATCATTCTTATCTTTTTCATGCGATGCCCATCCTAAAGATCCACAAACATTGTATGATTCTTGATTAGTATTTTTATCCAGATATAATATACAGTCATTTGGATAATTATGAATCTTCTCGTATCCAAGTTCTAAATACTTTACTAGCTTTTTGGTTTCATAAGAAAAAAGTTGGCAAAGTAATGCTCTTAGAAAATGCATCCTTTAATAATTAAAGTAGCATAATAAAATTTTTATCAGGCCATCCGTTCAAATATTTCAAATGAAATAGATGCACAAAAAAAATTTCAAAAAATCTTTACAACCTAGATATAGTTCTTGATCATAATCTTTCAACAAATTATGATACCACTATTTTATCTTATCACTAGATGAATGCTGAGGTCTCTCAACATGCATAGGATCAGTAAATATAAATCTCTCAAGTATCATAGTTATTTCTTGTCCTTTATTGAAATCTTCTAAATTTTCAATACCAAATTCCAGAGTATCTCTAAATAAATCTCTCATATCATTTTCTCTTATAGGATTTCTTTGTAGGTTACTGGTTTTAATATCAGGTGTATGTTCTATATGTAAAGGTTGATTATATAGAAATGACAATATGGATTCTCTATGAAATATCCATTCAGCATATCCTTTTACAAAATCATTCCACACCAAATATTTTTCAATAGTTTATGGATCAAGAGAAGAATTATTTACATATTTTCAGCATGGATAAAAAAAATTTTCTATTCATTGATCCTTCTCAACAGCAAATGTAATAAAATTTTGGACTCCTTCAAAATAATCTTTATCAGACCTTGGCTTGTTTATCTAACTTTTGTAATAAGAACAATAATCAAATAATAATTCATCTAAAAAAATTATATAAGTAAAATATTAGCTGAGTTTTTTCTATAAAAAATAAAAAATTCAAACTTACATAAAATTCCAAAAGCTAAAGGTTCAATTTCAAATTTTTTGGTAAATGGCATTGAGCAAGATAGTGAATTTAACGCCTGTAATTTTCAATCAAACTAAAATATATAAGAAAGATCCTAAGATCCATAATGCTTTGGCTCATAGCACTGCATCAATATATTTGAAGAGTTCCAACATGTAGGTCCCATAAGCCAGCAGTAACTAATATCTTGTGCAACTGAGCATATGTAACGCCCATTCAATCACCATCAACACTCTTACTAAAAAAAAGGTCACCTATCAGACCCCCATGATGGTGTTTGAGGGAACAAAGTTTTTTGGAGCAATAGAGGCAACCTTATTAGCTCGTAATGATAAAGTCCTCAAGGACATCTCTCTCTATGCTACGAGGTCACGTTGATGCACAATAGTCTATGAAATTTTATTTTAGACATGAGTTTTCCATAAAATCTGAAGTAAGTTGAAATTTCAACACAAAATTGATAACAACTGTGAAGTTGAACCTGGAGATATGGCACTTGGGCTTTACTAACATGCAGAAATCTAAAATAAGCAAACAAAAGGATTTGAAGGGCTCTTGAATGATTGATCTTCAGTAGTCAGATAAATTCAGGTTATCCACTGCCTCTCCAAGAAGAGAAACCAAACATAACGGAACTCGATGCGTCAACTCTTTTAAAAGGATTTAACCCACACAAATACTGGATATTAGCTTAACGGACTAAGATATAAACCACAAAGCCTCATCCCCTCAATTTTTGGGGTTGGCTACATGGATTCACCTTCCCTATCAAGAGCCAATCCTCTTGCAACAAAAAAATGTCATCAAATCACATCTCGCTGCATCCATCCAAGTCTTCACTGATCTCAACCAAGCATTTGCAACCATTCAATCTTTATAAAAGACATGATGCCCTCCCTCGCCACTGCATTCTGACCTATACTGAGAACTTTAAACCATCTCAAACAGTTTTCCCCCATTCCAAACCATCATCTGATTTGTGAATTCTGTAATACTATACGTTCGAGCTTCACCACACATCCACCTCAACATCCTCATCTCTCTCACGGTCCTCAACCCCCCGCAGTTCCACTTTGCACATGCAATATCTAAAAGACCTTGATGAAAAAATTATAAAAATTATAACATTAACAACCATAAGAGTACCTTGACACTACATAAGAAAAACCATATCTTGATAACCATAATTATCACAAAACCATATTTTTTTTTATAGATTACAAACATCATCCTGATGCAAATGATCAAAACAAAAACAGGAGGGGGGGTATACTTCATAGCATAATACATGAAAAATGAATAAAATTATTCTATGTATCACTATAAGAAAAGAGAGTTTTTACGACGAATTTATTGACGATGAAAATATTTTCGTCGCCAATAAGATTATTTACGATGCAAAATTAAATTCATCGCTAATAATGAAATATTTACGATGAAAATTAGTTTTCATCAAAAATAGCTTCATATTTAGGATGAAAAAAAAATTTCATCGTAAATACCTATTATTTACGACGAAATTAATCATCTTAAATAATAAAATATTAATTTAAATTTTAAATTTTTAAATATTCATGATGAAAATAGTTTTATCATAAATAATATAAATATTTATGATAAAAACTCATTTTTCATCGCAAATACTGGTTATTTACGATAAAAAATTTTCATCACTAATATTTAAAAAAAATAAAAAAATTTAAAAATTAAAGATTATTTATGATTAAAATATTAAGTCATAAATAATAGAGTATTGATGATAAAAATTAAATTTTCATCATAAATACCTCATTATTTACAATGAAAGTTTGTCATCGCTAAAATATGAAAAAAATAAAAAAATTTAAAAATTTAAAAATTATAGATTATTTATGATGAAAATATTATATCGCAAATATGAGAGTGTTGGCGATGAAAAGTAATTTTTCATCGTCAATATTCGAGTATTTATGATGAAAAATTTTCATCGTTAATATTTGAAAAAAAATAAAAAATTTTAAAATTTTAAAAATTATAGATTATTTATAATAAAAATATTACATCATAAATAATAGAGTATTGATGATGAAAATTAAATTTTTATCATAAATACCTATTATTTACGATAAAAAAATTTTATTGCTGATATATAAAAAAATAAAAAAATTTAAAAATTTAAAAGTTACAGATTATTTACGATGAAAAAATTACATCACAAATACTTGAGTATTGATGACGAAAACTCATTTTCCATCATCAATACTCGAGTGTTTACAATGAAAAATTTTCGTCACTAATATTTGAAAAAAAATAAAAAATTTTAAAAATTTAAAAATTATAGATTATTTACGATAAAAATATTACATCATAAATAATGGAGTATTGATGATGAAAACTAAATTTTCATCGAAAATACCATATTATTTACGATAAAATTTTTTTATCACTAATACATGAAAAAATAAAAAAATTTAAAAATTATAAATTATTTACGATAAAAATATTACATCATAAATACTAGAGTATTTACGATGAAAAGCTACTTTCTGTCGTAAATAATGTACTATTTACGATGAAAAATTTTCATCACTAATATTTGAAAAAAATAAAAAATTTTAAAAATTCATAAATTATAGATTATTTACAATGAAAATATTACATCGTAAATAGTAGATTATTTACGACAGAAAGTGACTTTTCGTCGTAAATACCTAATTATTTATGATAAAAATTTTTCATCGCTAATACATGAAAAAAATTAAAAAAATTAAAAAATTTAAAAATTATAGATTATTAGCAACAAAAATATTACGTCGCAAATACTTAAGTATTGATGATGAAAAGCTAGTTTTCATCGTCAATACTCTACTATCTATGATGAAAAATTTTCATCGCTAATATTTAAAAAAAATAAAAAATTTTTAAAAATATAAAATTATATATTATTTATGATGAAAATATTGCATCATAAATAACTTAATGTTTGTGATGAAAACATATGTTCTATTGTAAATAATTTATTATTTATAATAAAAAAATTAAAAATTGATCATTATTTGCGACAATACTTTTCGCCTCTAAGTTTCTCTGAATCTGTCTCATTACTCAATTTTGCATAGATTGTTGGTTCTATGGACTGATCAAAAGTCACAAAGTATAAAAGACTTATATCTGCCCAAGAACATAAAAAGAAAATGATACTGAATCTTTATACGTTAAAACAAGATCTATAAAAAAGTTATTCACATGGTACTTGATCTTTCTATGTTAAAATATGATACTGGATCTTAATTATTTATGATAAAAAATTTTCATCACTAATATTTGAAAAAAATAAAAAATTTAAAAATTATTGATTATTTGCGATGAAAACTAAATTTTCATCACTATATTTTTAAAAATATAAAAAATATAAAAATTATAGATTTTTTATGATGAAATGCTTGAAACATTGTAAATACTTCATTATTTACGATGAAATAATTTCATCGCTAATAATTAAAAAATTATAATTTTAAAAAAATGACTTCTAATACTGAAAAAGAATCATTCTCCCAGTATCCAGATTTTATTGGATGATGCAACAAAATTCTTCACCCACAGTTGAATTAACCATCTGTAAGATCCAGGAGCAAACTGCTTCAGAAAATTAAATACAAAAAATTTGATTCAGAAAAAATATCAACTTCCAACTGTATAAAGAATAAAGCTTTATCAACTATTCGATAGACTAAATTGTATCATATACTTCTAAATTGCATGCAGAAGGCCTTTGCTGGATCTTTCAATATTATTTTTCAAGAGTACATTCACAATCTTAATTAGTATGCGATGATTGTTTGTCACAGATACTCTCTAACTAGCTGTACTCTTATTATTCCTATCCAGTTCAAGATTTATCCTAAGATTGACATACTCTTGAGCAGGTATTATCCTTTCTACTATGCTCCTTTTACGTCAGATCTTAAGGATCTTAGCTGCTCGCAGATTAAATTTAAGTTCAGGTGTCCATTCAAATCTTTTGATTAACTCATGGTAGTGTTGCCATCAAAAAATAAATCTAATTAGTTAATTTTTTTAAATATAAATTATGTTTAATTATTTGTTAACATCTGCAATGTATCAGCAGAAAAATAATTCTCATCCGATGGTACATGATTACGTAATTTTTTGACATACGTAATTTTTTTATGTACGTAATTTTTTTGAAAGAAAAATCAAAAATTAATTATTTATATAAATTTTTTTATTAATATTTTATTTTTCATCATGAATATTTTTTTAATATCATTTTTTATTGTTAAATTTTTTAGATAGAAAATTTTCTTAATGAGAAAAATATAAAATTAAATTTTTATGAAATTGTTATTGGAGATTTTTTTTTTGCAAAAATTATTTTCGATGAAAACTATATTTACGTTGCTAATAAGATTATTAATGGCTA
The DNA here is from genome assembly GCF_000442705.2 of Elaeis guineensis. Classification (NCBI taxonomy): domain Eukaryota; kingdom Viridiplantae; phylum Streptophyta; class Magnoliopsida; order Arecales; family Arecaceae; genus Elaeis; species Elaeis guineensis. The sequence continues at coordinate 83,628,187 of NC_025999.2, forward strand.
AAATTTAGTTTTCATTACAAATAATTTTTTTTATAAAATTTTTTAAGAGAAAAAAAATTTTTAGTGGGGAATTTTTTATTTTTTTGATAGAATTATTGATGATGAAGTTTTAGTTTTCATTGCTAATAACATTATTGACGATGAATATTTTTCATCATAAATAATTTTTTATTTTTTGGCAAAAATTATTAGCGATGAAAATTATTTTTCATTGCTAATAAGATAATTAATGATGAAATATTTTATTTTTATCGTAAATAATTTTTTAAAAAATGAGGATAATTTTTTTTTGGTGGAAATTTTTTTTGCAATGAAAATATTTCATTTTCGTCGTACATAATTTTTTGAAATATTTTATTTATGTCTTAAATAAATTTTTTTGATGAAAATTTTAAAATTTTTTGAAAAATTTTCCATCGCTAATAATGTTATTAGCAACGAAAATTTTTTTTCATCGTAAATAATTTTCTTTTTGTGGTAAAATTTTTTTGGTAGGAAGAAAATTTTTTGGTAGGAAGAAATTTTTTTGGTAGGAAGAAAATTTTTTTCATGAAAAAATAGGAGAAATTTTTTTTGGTAGAAATTATTAGCGACAAAAATTATTTTTCCATCGCCAATAAAGTTATTAGCGATGAAAAATTGTGTTTCATCGTAAATATTTTTTTTTGTGATAAAATTTTTTTTATCGAAGAATTTTTTTAAAAACTATTAACGATGAAAATTAGCTTCCATCGCTAATACTATTATTAGCAACAAAAAATTGCAGCGCTAATACTCCTACTTTCAATCAATATTAAATCGATGTCTCTTCGCACGAAACCGCATGAAACCCTTATTCCCCCCATCCCCTCTCTTCTTTCCCTAATCTCTCTCTCTCTCCTTGAGCTCTCCTCTCTCCATGCTCTCCCCTCCATCTCTTCCTGTTGGTGAGCCCCTCTCCAACGCCACCATCCGTCGTCCGACCGTGTCCGTCGACCACGCCGCTCGTTGTCTGCTGTCCACCGGAGGTAAGGTTTTCAACCTTTTTTTTGTATTGATCAGGCCATCGGGGGGCGGAGCCATTCGCGGGGGGGGGGGGGTTGCTGTGGGCCACCGGCGGTGCCATGGGGCCGGAGAGGGGTCAATCGACGGGGAGGGGGTGGGATCCAAACGGGGGCGGGATGGGGCCGGAAGGGGGGATGGGGCTGGAAAGGGGGCGGCCGGCGGCGATGGAGATGGGGCCGAGGAGGGGGTCGGCCGATGGGGAGGTTGTTGGCTGATGGAGAGGGGGTCAGAGGCGTAGGCATGCAAGATGGGGCCGGGGGGGATGGGGTCGGGGAGGGCGCTACCGACGGCGATGGAGATGGGGCCGAGGAGGGGGTCGGCCGATGGGGAGGTTGTTGGCTGATGGAGAGGGGGTCAGAGGCGTAGGCATGCAAGATGGGGCCGGGGGGGATGGGGTCGGGGAGGGCGCTACCGACGGCGATGGAGATGGGGCCGATGAGGCTGTCGTCGGTGGAGACGGGGCCAGGGAGCGGGCGGCCGGGGGAGACGGGGCCAGGGAGGGGACGGCAGCGGGGAAGGGTTTGCACGGTGGGGAGGGAGGAAGGAAAGAGAGAAAGGAGGGGGAAAAAAGAAAAAAAGAAAAGAAAGAAAAAAAAGAAAGAAAAAAGAAAAAAGAAAAAAAGTAAAAAAAAGTAAAAAAATAAAATATTAATTAAATATTTTATTATTTAATTAATAAAAATAAAATTTGAATCATGATCCGAATTGGATCGAGGTCGAGATTCGAGTCGAGACCTCAATTCGGATTGAGATCCAGATCGGGATCTGATCCGGGCAGCGCAAGGCCGTGACAATGCCAGCACCGTAGGAGCGGGGGCTGTGGGAGGCCAAGTCCATGCGACGTAGAGTGTGTGACAGCACCAGTGCCGGCACCGTTGGAGCGGGGTTCACGGGGGTCGAGTCCGAGCGGTACGGGGTGTGTGACGGCTTCGGCATCGTTGGAGTAGGGGCCATCGGAGGCCGAGTCTTCGGGGAAAAAATTATTTAGGAAAAAATATTTTTAGGAAAAAAATATTTTTAAAAAATAAAAGATTATAAAATAAAATTTAGGTAAAAAATATTTTATAAAAAAATAAAAAACCATTGAGTCTTTGAGATTAGATTTCGTATTATTATTTTGCATTAATATTATTTTGCATACTCAACTGCTTATAGTTTATTTTTTATTTATTGTATAAATTTATTTTATATTTATTGCATGCTCAACTATTTGCAGTTTTTATTATTATTATTTAATATTATATTCATTTATATATCAAAAATTATAGATATGGCATCAAGAGACAGACGGCGACGTTCATGTTCGCTGTCTACCTCGGAGGCTAAGACACCTTCATCGATTTCTATTGTCGTACCAGTTCCGTCATCAGAAGGTCTTGCACTGACAGGTCCTAGTGAGATGGGTTTGAGTGAGGCAGATTTGAGTGGTATTATTATTCTTTTTATATAATAAAATTTAATTTTTTTATTTGGATAGTTATCATATTAATGATTTATTTATTGTTCTTTCAGGTCGGTCTCCACCGGTAGTGAGATGAGGGCGAGGTCCATTGAAGAACCAAATTTTTTTTTGGTTTAATTATTGAATCATTTATTCTTAAATTAAATTTATTATCTACTAATTTGACTGATAACTGTACAGACCGTACCGCATTGTGGAGGTTCGAGATCGTTCGCTCATCACATAGAGCAGATGGTAAGAAATTTTTAATTAGTATATAATTCTCTAGCTATTTAAAATTTTTTTAATTAATTATTCTCAAATTACAAAGAGATGCTGAGAGTGACGAGCTTCCTGATAGGATCGATATCTACCAGTGGATCCACCAGTGACGGTCAGGAGAGTGGACGACGGAGAGCCAGGAGCTCTTTGCAAGTTTTTTCAATTATTTTTTCATTCATAGTCTGATTTTTATTACAAAATTAAAATAGCTATAACTTTAATTTTTAGGACCGTATGACAGACATGAGATCCTAACCTATCTCTGAGGGCTCGATCGCACCCACAGATGATGAGATCTGTGATCAAGTGCTTGGTACGAGATCCTATTATGTTAAAAATCTAGGGTATGAGATCACTGCTCCCTCATCCTCATGCTCATCTAGGGCTAACATCCATACTGCCAAGCTCATAAGTTGGCAGCACGCATCGACGAGCATCAACGGCTTCAAATCCAAATGATGGAGCAGATGGCGCAGATGAAGCGAACGATAAAGCTAATGAGGCAGCAGTAGGCTGGTCTGAATTCTTCTGAGCGGTTCTCTTCTCCAGCTCATTCTTCTTCTGCATATGCCGACACTTGACGGCCTTTTTATGTAGTTTTTTATTTTTATTTCAAATCTCTTGTAATTTTAATTTAATATAATAAAATTTATTTATGAATTTATTATATAAATTTTTTATTTTTAATTTATAAAAAATATTATAAATATAAATTAAAAATATATATTAATAAATTATTTTTTAAAAAAATATTTACAAATTATTAGCGATGAAATTATTTTCAATGAAATATTAGCCGTCAAAAATATTTTACTACGATGAAAAATTGATCGTAAATAAATTTTTTAATAAATTTAAAAATATTAAAATTTTATATTAAATTAATAATGGTGAAAATATTTTCATCGCTAATAAGGATATTTACGATGAAAAATTTTTGTCGCTAATATTTTTATAAATTTAATTTTTATAAATATTTTTAATTAAATTAATAGTGATAAAAAAATTTTATCGTAAATGTGCTTATTAGCGACGAAAATATTTTCGTCACTAAAAATTTTTAAAAATTAATTTTTGTAAAAATTTTTAATTAAATTAATAGCGACGAAAATATTTTCATCGCTATTAATCTATTATTTATTAGCAACATTAAATTTTATCATAAATATTTTTTTTATGACTAAAATTTTTTATCGTAAATAGTTTTCAAAAAAATAAATTTTTTTAACGACGAAAATTTTTCGTCGTAAATAAATGATTATTTGCAATGAAATTTTTTTTTCATCATAAAATATTATCAACGACACGATTATTGACGATGAAATATTAACGATGAAAATTTTACCGTTAATAACTATTAACGACGAAAATAGGTTATTATTTTTTATCGTTAATAACCTATTTTATTGTAGTGTACGGTGGGAAAAAAAATGATGACAAAAATAAAACCAACGAACTCACCCATTGATATAGGACCAATTGCTCCCCAATAGTATAAAGTTGTCAAATTATATCTAAATAGGGCCCGTGTGAATCAATGAGGAATTGAAAGGAAAAAAGCACCACAGAATTCAGTATAAAATCCAGTAGAAAGAACGGCATTCGAAAAAGTAAGAACGGATAGGCTTCGGCTTCCACCATCTCTAACTCTCCGCCCACGGTGTCAAAGAATTAGAATACAAGAAAGTATAGATTCCATGGCTTACCCATGGAATAAACCATACAAGAGAACTAGCAATCGGGATCCATGGAAGCAGAATAAGTTTTACATAAAATTGATTTCTCAATGAACAATTTTTACCAAAAGAACAATTTCTACCTAAAATAGAAGTAAAAAAACAATGCAATACCTCATCAAATTAAAAAATAAAATAAAAATTATATATTAGATTAGCTAAATTAGGACCGACAAAATATGACCCAACCTACCAATCCGATCCGTATTCAACCTGCCATAAATATATTTGGATTTAAGCTAAACGAGTTTGGATTATAAATAGGTCAATCCATATAATTCGTTTAATATTTGGATCGAATTTGGATTTCAGATATCTGATCCATTTAACCCATTTAATACTTAAGTCGGATTGAGTCAGATAATCTGTTTAATCCATTTAACCTATTTAAATTGTTTAAGATATGTTTAATCTGTTTAAAACTCGCTTAACCTATTTCTAATTCATTTAACCTGACCTATTTAACCTATTTAATCCCTTTAACTTATTTAACCTAATTTGACCTATTTAATAAATATATTAAGCAGATCGAGTCGGATTATCTATTCAATAAATAGGTTGGGTTTAAATTTAAATTTTTGATCTATTTAATAAACAAATCAGATTTGGATTAATGATTTTTTGATCCGACCTGTATTTGATCCAATCTGTATTTGATCTGATCCGATCCAATTGTCACCCCTAGACTAAATCTCAGATGCCAATCTCAATCAAACATCCAAAAATGAATAGTGCAATATCTTGAGGAGAAGGAGTGAAGTGGAAGGGTAGAGAGGTCGGAGGAGGAAAACTATCGGCAATAAGAGATCGGAGGAAGGAGATCATCAGAAATGAGGTAGAGAGATCGAATCAGAAGAGAGAGAGAGTTGGCTTGGAAAAGAGAAGAGGAATCGATGAGGGGAGAATGAGAACTAGGACACCAGATTTTGAGGATGGATCAGGAAGAGGGGGTTGGAAAAAATAAGCGACTTTCGATGATGCTTTTCTACGTCAAAATTTAAATCTTTTTTGATGCTTATAAGTATCGATAATTCTTGATATATTTTAAAAATATTAAGAATATTTTGCACTATTCAAATTTTTTTGATATTTTTTATATGCATCAGCTTAAAATTACACCAACATTATTTATTTTTACTGTAGCGGTGGTTGTGCAATAAGTATTGTATTATCTGGGACCTGGATAGCTTTCCATTCCGAAAGGCACCACCAACATTTATTAGGGGCCCTTCAATATTAAACTCATGTGTGGAGCCATATTCTACCACCTCTTCCTCCGATTGTAACTGATTGGATTGATTTATCTCCCCTCCTTTTGTGTGTAGCCGTCCACACTTTTGATGTGATCTCTTTTTCTTTTTTTTTTTTTTTTTTTTTACAAGCAGGTGCTCGTACTGACGTAGCATGTGTGCATTTCAAAAGATCCAAAAATAAGGTATTCTACGATGCATATGGACAAATCTAATCCTGACGTCAAACTCAATCACCGATGTGCTCAATCATATAGGAGATGATACAGTTAGCAGTGATGTTCATCTCTCAAAAGATATGCTGAACAGAGACCACAGTGAAGTCACAAAGACAGATCCGAGTATTTTGAAAGAGCAGATGGGCCCTCGACTGTGTCATATCATTTCGAATCCAACTTATTATGATAGTAGAGTCTCCCACAATAATGATTCTCTCCGTCCATAGCTCTTGTCGGGCATAAATAATACTAGTCCAGGCAGTGTGAAGCTCAGCATCTAAGATAGAAGGTTCAAAGAGATGTGATCCCTCTATCGTCAGTAATCTAGCATCAGATCCTCGAATGACAAAATTAGTACCATCTCTATCATCTCTAATGCTGTCATCAAAATTTATCTTGATATATCTGAAAGGAGAGGGTCCTCAAGAAAATGAAAATAACTCTTTGGATCGCTGCAAGAGCAATATGGAGGTCCTAAGAATCGGAGACAATAAGGTATGGTCTAGCAGCATCGAAGCGGCTATATTCAGCGGTCAAACAAAAAATCCACTTTAATATGTGATGAGTAGAAATTATCTCAATATTAAAAATCAAATTATTTTAGAAGGATCAAATGTGACAAGTGATATATATTATTCTATCCCTTCAGTAGATCTCTCAACAGTATTTTGATGGATTGTGTCCACGAAGCAGCCCAGCCAAGGACCACATCTTCTTTCCCTGTTTTTCCTCTTCTAGGCATGCCTGTGCCCACTGCCTTTTCCTCCTCCTGCCAGTGATTCTAAGTACCATCTCTGCCCTTCACAACACCACATAATACATCCTGGATGGGTGACCTTCCTGTTTTGACCACATCCTCTTTTGTTTTTTACCTTGGGCATGCCTGTGCCCACTGTCCTTTCCTCCTCCTGCCAGTGATTCCAGAGTACCACCTACATCCTTCATAACGCCGCATATTAAATCCTAGATGGGTGGCCTTCCTGTTTTTATCAATTATTGAAGGTTGACACCAATAACGTGGCTTGGAGAGTGTCTACTACTTCAATTGATAGTATTAATATCACTGGAGTGGGTTTAAATTTTGCCTGCATGTGGATGGGGTAAACGCCCAACATTTTATTATTTTTCTTCAAAAAAAGCGAGAGCTCACACCAACCCTTCCTCTGAGTCCTCGCTCCATAAATCACCAACAACAGGCCTTGATCCATTCAGCAGTGTTCCCTTCCCTTCCAAGATGCCTCGCGTGCTCATCACTAACGAGTCCCGCGTCCCTCTCCCTGCCGGCCCGTATCCTCCTCCGGGAGACACCGTACCACTCTCCTTCTTTGATACCTTCTGGATCATCCTCTCCCCCGTGCAACGACTCTTCCTCTACCCCGACGCTGCCATCCCCTTCTCCTCCATCGTCGATTCCCTCAGGTCCTCCCTCTCTCGAACCCTTTCCCTCTTCCACCCCTTCGGCGGTAAACTCATCTACCTCCCTGGCTCCGGCGACGCCGTCATCGACTGCTCCGCCGCCACGGCGGACGGCGTCGCCTTCGTCGAGGCGGAGTCGGACCTCGACATCCGCCGCCTCGCCGGCGATGAGGTCCACGATTGCGAGTCCTTCCTCCAGCTCGTGCCGGATCTCCAGACCGCGGAGCTGCCGGCGCCCGTACTGGTCGTCCAGGTGACGGCGTTTGCCGGCGGAGGGGTCGCGGTGGGGCTCGCCGCCCACCACGTGTTGACGGACGGGAAGGGGTTGTGGCTGTTTTTGGAGGCGTGGGCGGCGACATGCAAGGGGGACAGCGCGCCTCCGGTGCCCGTGCCGTCACATGACCGGGCGGTAATCAGACATGCTGGTGGCCCGGAGATCGCCAGGCAGTTCTTGAGGCAGCTGGCGCCGGCTCTACCCAAAGTAAGATTTTTTCTATAATAATATTTTATAGTATCAAAATTATATTGTATTAATTAGTATTGGTATACCAATATTACCATCTTTAATGCTTCATATTAAATTTTTAATATCCATATTATAATATGATGCCACTACACAAAATTCTAGTAAGATATTTAATATGATATATATACTTATCAATGTAGTAAATTCATACATCAGTATAAAATAATATTATTATTTAATATTAATATAGTATATTTTATTTATATTATGTTAGTTAAATAAAATATTAATAATAATCATGTAAAATATACTGTCAACACTATATTATTGTAATATGTATGATATATAATGTTGTTTTTCAATATTAATATAATATAATATTATCGTACATCAAGACTAAAATTTTTAGCTTATTTTGAAACTTTAGATACTATGAATGTTTTGGATATTATGAATATTCATAATATTATGAATGTTATGAAAGTTGCTTACTTCCATTTCTTTCGTCATATTATGAATGTTATAAATATTATGCATGTGGATGTCCTTTTGCATTCTTCAACTCTCAAAACTCTTCGCATCCCATGGCACCCAATGTGTTCCTTTTCTCCTCTCTTTTTCGGACTAACACTTTTCGTCGCTAAAATTCCCTGCCCTATTAATGATATGCTGGAATTTGACTACGAGGTGGCCCTGCTCGGTTCTTCCATCCAAGACCGCCTGCGTCTCACACGAATAACCTTCGCGCTCGACGGCGCCACCATCCAATCCTTAAAGCAGCGAGCCGTCCATCAGAGCATGGAGCTCAGCCACGAACCCATCCCAACCCCTTCAACGTTCACGGTGATCACCGCCCATGCCTGGCTCTGCTTCTCCCAAGCCAAAGCGGTCGCGGCCGACGAGGTCATCCTCCTCGGCTTCATGGCGGACTGCCGCGCTCGCATCGATCCGCCTCTCGACGAGGGCTACACGGGGAACTGCATCCGCACGTGCTTCGCCAAGGCCACGGGGTCGGAGCTCGCGGGGACCGGTGGGCTCGCGAACGCCTGCGCGGCGATCGGGCGGGCCATCAAAGCGGGCGTGGAGGAGCCGCTGAGGGATTGCGAGGGCTGGGTGGACTGCGTCAGGGGTTTGCCGCCGGGGAGGATAATGCACTCTTCCTCGTCGCCGAGGTTCAAAGTCTACGAGATGGACTTCGGCTGGGGGAGGCCGGAGCGGGTGGAGCTGGTGTCGATGAACCATGATGGGGAACTGGTGCTGGCGGCCGGGAAAGAGCAGGGGACGGTGCAGGCGTCGATGGGGCTCGCAGCGCACCAGATGGAGGTCTTTGCAAAAGTATTTGTGGGTGGTTTGGAGGGTTAGAGGGAGGAGAGTAGTGAGTAGGGAAGGTTTCCGTTTCGCCGATGGATATTTTGGAAAGGTTTCGAGGAAAACGACCGATGATGCACCTGATGTCGTGTAATTTCCTTTTTGAATGTGTGTGCTGTGCCGTTGGGTAATTCCGTTAAAGGGTTACCCTTCATGCGCACGGAAAATAAAAATAGTGTGGTAGTTATTAAATTTGGAGGAACTTAGCCTCAAGCCCCTTATTTATCACAAAATAAGCATGCTCATTATTTTGAAGGGATTTATTACGTTTTAGCAGAGAACTATTAGCATACTTCAACCACTTTGTAGGAAAATGATAGTTGAACCCGAAGTAGGACAGAAAAGGACTTTTAAAGCAATGAATTAATATAGGTGTTGGGGGATACCCACTGATCGACTGGCGGCCCGACCGACTCACGGCCCGACCGACCGACTGGCGGCTCGACCGACTGGCGGCCCGACCGACTCACGGCCCGACCGACCGACTGCGCGGCCCGACCGACTAACGACGGACAACTCCGACTGGCCGATAGACCGACCGATCGTCGGTCGGGGCGACCGACTGACGGATGCCATCAGCGGCTAACAACCGGCCATTCAACGGTCCATCGCCGATTGGGGATATGTCGGGCGTATCCACCCCGACCGACTGAATCCAGAGGTCTGATGGCCGACTCACATGAGACTCGCCGACCGATGGAGGAACCCGACGCCACTCTGCTGGCCACCGACCTAGGGTCGGCCGACTCCTCCGATCGTCGTACAGCCGCCAGACCTTGTCAGCTCTGACAACGACAGGCGGCACAGTTACCTAGGGGCATTGTCCCGCCGAGAGCATGGTCAACCATGGTGATTGGACAGCCACACGGCGACGTGACATTTTCACGGCGACTCTGACAGTCCACAGTGAGTTGACAGTTCCTCACTTGTCCGCGCCATTAACAACGGCGCCATACCGTGCTCCACTATATAAACCGGGGAAGGCAACAGTGCAAGGGGGGATCCGCTCCGTCTCTCCCGAAAACGCAGGCTCGCTCCTCTCTCTCTCTCGCTCTCTCTCTCAGAGCTCTCTGTCTACATTTCACTGTTGCCCAGTCACCTCTCTGACTTGACCGTCGGAGGGTCTCCGCCGGAGCCGCCTCCGGTCAGTGCGGACTTCCTTTTGCAGGTGCACGCTTCCCGGCGATCAGACGACGAGGTGATTGGCCGCAACAGATTGGCGCGCCAGATAGAGGACAGCATGACAAAGACAAGAGCTCAACGATCGAGGGTCACTGGGTCGGCCAGGCGCTCTTCCCGCCGGGAAGAGGCCTCTCCGCCACCCCCGGTGGCGGAGCCTAGCTCTCCGCGCCCTGCAGTGACCATGGAGGCCCAGATTGCGGCCATCGTACGGCAGATGACCGTACTGACCGACGCAGTCAAAAGCCTCCAGCAGCAACCGGCGGCCCGACCCATGCCCTCCAGGAGCAGCCGCCGACGACCGCGCCGATCCCTGTCGCCTCCATGCGAGCGCCCCCAACAGCGCTCCCACGGAAAAGAGGAGGGACGACCATGGTGCGACGACCGACGGTCCCAGCGGCCCTCTCCCTCCCCGTTGGAACGGGCAAGGAAGGAGAAGCGGCCGCGCACGCCGTCGGCCTCCCCTTCAGAATCCTCCAGAGACTCCACTCCTGGGGTCTCACAGCATCGACGAGCAGACGACTACGAGCGACGGTTTGAGGAAATCGACCGCCGACTCGCCCAGTTGCAGATGGACGGCCAGAAGTCTTCAAACGACGTCGACTTCCAGACCGCCCAACCTCTCTCTCGACTGGTCCTCGACGAGCCGATTCTCAGTCGGTTCAAAATGCCGCACGTGGAGCCATACGATGGCTCCACCGACCCAGTCGACCACCTCGAGAGCTATAAAGCTCTCATGATGATTCAAGGGGCAACCGACGCTCTTTTTTGCATCGGCTTCCCCGCCACACTCCGCAAGGCTGCCAGGGCCTGGTACTCCGGTCTCCGATCGGGAAGTATCCATTCCTTCGGGCAGCTCGAGCACTCGTTCGTGGCCCATTTCAGCACCAGCCGAAAGCCGCCACGAACGTCGGACAGCCTTTTCTCCCTCAAGCAGGGGGAAAATGAGACGCTCCGACACTTCGTGGCGCGATTCAACGCGGCCACGCTCGAGGTCCGGGACCTCAACGAAGACATGGCTGTCTCGACCATGAAGCGGGGCCTGAGGGCGTCCCGATTTACCTATTCTCTGGACAAGACCCTCCCCCGGACTTATGCCGAGCTACTGGAGCGCGCATACAAGTATATGCGCACGGACGAAGGAGCGTCCGACCGACGCTTGGCCGAGCCCAGAGGCCCGAAAGAGAAGCGGAGGAAAGGTCGGGATCCTGCCGAACCCAGTAGGCCCCCGACCGATAGTCGGGTCTCACCACCCCGACGGATCCAAAAGCCACCCCGGCAGCAGACTCCGAGGCCGGTACGCCCCAGGTACGACTCCTACACTCCTCTCTCCACTCCCCGTGCGCAGATCCTGATGAAAATCGAGGGAGAGGAATACCTGCGACGGCCTCCACCTCTGAAGGCAAAAGGCCTCGACCGTCGGAAGTACTACCGGTTCCACCGAAGCCACGGCCACGACACCGAGCGGTGCATCCAGTTGAAGGATGAGATTGAAAATCTCATCCGTCGGGGGTACCTCGACAAATTTCGAAAGGGTCCGTCGACCCAACCAGTTGCCGATCGACGCCCCCAGCCGACTGAAGAGGCGGCGACCAACCAGCCGACAGCCGGAGTCATCAACATGATCTCCAAGCGACTGGGCCCGAGGACGTCTGCAGGAGGGGAGCCGACGAAAAGGCCGCACCCGGACGATGTAATCACCTTCACAGAAGACGACGTTCAGGACATCCAAACTCCCCACGACGACGCTGTTGTTGTGTCGGCGACAATAGCCAATTATGATGTAAAACGAATTTTTGTTGATAATGGAAGTTCGACAAATATTTTATTTTACTCGACCTTCTCCCGAATGCGACTGTCAACTGACCGACTCAAGAGGGTCTCCATGCCCTTGATCGGCTTTGCCGGAGACACCGTCACGACAGAAGGAGAAATCACCCTGCCCGTGACGGTCGGCACTGAACCACGGCAAAGCACGGTCTCCCTCACTTTCATGGTCGTCCAAGTTCCTTCGGCTTACAACGCCATACTTGGATGACCCGGATTGAACGCCCTCAAGGCGATCGTCTCGACGTGCCATCTCCTTGTTCGGTTCCCGACCAAAAATAGAATCGGGGAGATGCACGGAGATCAACAGCTCGCCCGACGATGCTTCCAAATCTCCGCTCAAAGCGACGAATCGAAGGATCCTCTGACAATCGACAAGCTGGACCAACGGGAGAAGGAAGAACGGGGTTCGCCGGCCGAGCAGCTCGAGGCGATCCCGATAGGAGTAGATCCCGACAGGAAAGTTTGGGTCGGGTCTCAATTGCCCGACACCGAACGATGCCGACTGGCGGAGTTGCTGACGGCCAACGCCGACATATTTGCTTGGTCGGCAGCAGATATGTCGGGCATCCCTCCAGAAACAATAACTCACCGACTCAACATCGACCCGACGATGAAGCCGGTGAGGTAGAAGAAAAGGTCCTTCGCCCCAGAGAGGCAGAGGGCCATCGACGAAGAAGTGGACAAGCTACTCGAAGCGGGCTTCATTCGGAAATCCACGTATCCCGATTGGCTCGCCAATGTTGTCATGGTCAAGAAAGCCAACGGGAAGTGGAGGATCTGCATCGACTATACCGACCTAAACCGAGCCTGCCCGAAGGATAGCTTCCCACTTCCGAAGATCGACCAGCTGGTGGATGCGACGTCCGGATTTCGACTGCTCAGCTTCATGGACGCCTTCGCCGGGTACAACCAGATCCGGATGGCACCTGAAGATGAGGAGCACACCGCGTTCGTGACTCCCAAGGGTCTCTACTGTTATCGGATGATGCCCTTCGGACTGAAGAACGCCGGCGCCACCTACCAGCGACTTGTCAATAAGGTCTTCAAAGACCAGATCGGGCGCAACATGGAAGTGTACGTGGACGACATGCTGGTGAAAAGCATGCAGATCCCGGACCACGTTCAGGATCTTGAGGAGACCTTTCGCACCCTTCGACGACACCGAATGAAGCTGAACCCGACCAAGTGTGCTTTTGGGGTGACCTCAGGGAAGTTCCTCGGATTCCTCGTTTCTCAGAGAGGGATCGAGGCCAACCCTGAGAAGATAAAGGCAATCCTCGACATGCGTCATCCGAACACCAAGAAGGAGGTCCAACAGCTGAACGGAAGAATCGTCGCTCTTAGCCGATTCATTTTCCAATCAGCTGAAAGGTGCCTCCCGTTCTTCAAGATTCTGCGTCAAGCGAACGGTTTCTCTTGGTCGGATGAGTGCGAACAAGCCTTCGAAGATCTGAAAAGGTACTTGGCTTCCCCGCCGCTGCTCGTAAAGCCGCAGGTCGGGGAGACCTTGTATCTCTACTTGGCCACATCTTTCGAGGCGATCAGTTCGGTGCTCGTTCGGGAAAATGAGTGCCGAACTCATCAGCCCATCTACTACACCAGCAAAGTGCTCCACGGTGCCGAAGCCAGATATTCGGAGACGGAAAAGATGATTTTCGCCCTGACCATCTCCGCGCAACGGCTCCGATCATACTTCCAGGCCCACGCTATAGTGGTACTCACCAACCAGCCCCTGAGGGCGATACTGCACCGACCCGACACATCTAGAAGACTCGCAAAGTGGGCGATGAAGCTTAGCGAGTTTGACATCCAGTACCGACCAAGGCCTGCCCTGAAGGCCCAGGTCTTGGCCGACTTCATCGCCGAATGCCCAACGACCGACCAAAGGTCGGGAGCTGAAGATCCGGGACGAGACGCGGTCTCTGAGCCAGACCCGATCTTCACCTGGGTACTCCACATCGACGGAGCCTCGAACGCTCAGGGAAGTGGGGCCGGGCTTCTGCTCACGAATTCGGATGGGGTGGTCACCGAATACGCCCTCCGGTTCGACTTCAAGGCCTCCAACAATCAAGCCGAATACGAGGCACTCCTCGTAGGCTTGAGGATGGCGAAGGAGCTGGGCATCGACAGCCTCCGGGCATTCTCCGACTCTCAGCTGATCGTGGGGCAGGTCAAAGGCGAGTTCGAGGCGCGAGATCTAACCATGATCAAGTACCTTCAGAAAGTGAGGACCTCGTGGCGCGACTCGAGTATTTTGAAATTTCCCACATCCCTAGGTCGGAGAACGCCCGCGCCGACGCACTCTCTAGATTGGCAACGTCGGCCTACGACTCTTTGGGTCGGACATTCGTGGAGAACCTCCAGCAGCCGAGCATCGATCGGGTCGAAGAAGTGCAACAGTTAACGTCCGAACCAAGTTGGATGGACCCGATCGTCCGGTACCTGACCGACGGGATCAGTCCCGAAGATCCCACGGAGGCCAAGCGACTCCGATGGTCGGCCTCGCAATATGTCATCATGGACGGCCGACTCTACAAAAGGTCGTTCTCCATTCCTTTGCTCAGGTGTTTGGGGCCGACCGACGCCGACTACGCTCTCCGAGAGGTTCACGAAGGAATTTGCGGGAGCCACTTGGGGGGCAAGTCCCTAGCCTTCAAGGTCCTGCGACAAGGCTACTACTGGCCAACCATGAAGAAGGATGCGGCAGAGTTGGTTCGGAGGTGCGAGCCATGCCAAAAGTATGTCAATATTCAACACCAACCGGCCAGCCAAATTGCTCCTATTGTCGCTCCGTGGCCCTTCGCCCAGTGGGGAGTCGACATTCTCGGTCCATTCCCACCAGCGTCGGGCCAGAGAAAGTTCATCATGGTCACCATCGACTACTTCACGAAGTGGGTCGAGGCCGAGCCCTTGGCGCAGATTACCGAGCGGAAGATGGAGGACTTTATCCAAAAATCCATCATCTTCAGGTTCGGATTGCCGCACACCATCATCACCGACAACGGACGGCAATTCGACAACCAAGACTTCAGAGACTTCTGCACCAGGTTCCACCTCAGGCACCGATTGACTTCGGTCGGGCACCCTCAGTCCAACGGCGAGGTCGAGGTGACCAACCGAACCTTGCTCCACGGACTCAAGACCCGACTGAATGAAGCCAAAGGTCTCTGGGTCGACGAGCTGGGCTCCGTTCTGTGGGCTTACCGAACGACCCCCCGCATCCCGACCGGGGAGTCGCCGTTCAGTTTGGCCTACGGGACAGAGGCTATGATCCCGCTCGAGATTGGCCTACCATCTTCAAGGGTCGAGCGGTACCAAGAGCCGGACAACTCCGAGGGTCGGAGGGCCGACCTAGACCTCCTTCCCGAACTACGAGACGAGGCTCAAATCCGAATGGCTTCATACCGACAGAGGATCGCCCGGTATTACAACGCCAAGGTCAGACCGAAGCTTTTCAGGCCTGGCGACCTGGTCTTGAGGAAGGCAGAAGTGTCAAACCCTTGGACCAGGGGAAGTTGGCTCCAACTGGGAAGGACCCTACAAGGTTGCAGACACCTTCGGGCTGAGAGCCTATCGGCTGGAGACCCTTGAGGGGAAGCCCATTCTCCGGACTTGAAACGCCGACAACTTGAAGCTGTACTACCAGTGAATTTTGTAATTCAGTAGTCGGAATACAAATTCAGTTGGAAATCTCGGAGTCTTAACTCTTCGACTAACGATCGGCGCTCAGCCCCAACGCATCAACATGGACCTAGCATCCACCTAAAACCGACGACCTCATCATCGGTAACGCATCGGACTCTTGCGAGGACCGACGCATCTACAAGAACGGGAGTTGGCACTCCTTCGACAATCAACGATAAATCAGACCCTTACCAGGACCGATGTATCCATATCAACGGGAGTTGCACTCCTTCGACTTTCGGCAACACATCCGCCCTTGACAAAGGCCGATGCATCTGTTGCGACGGGAGTTCATACTCCTTCTACGGTAGAATTTTCGGGCCGAACCATCGACCGACAGGCCGATCGGGCCCCGACCAAAGAGAGGCTAAAAGCCCACGCGACTGTCGTCGCGACTTCCGACCAGGCTACGGCCGGTCGAGAGATATTCGGCTTACCACCGTCTATCGCACGACGCGACCTTAGTCGCATCCACGACTTGCCGACCGACCTACGGTCGGCCGAACGACATTCGGCTTGCTACCGTATGTCGGAAGACACAGAACCCGACACAAGAGCATGGGGATCCGACTTACTATCGTTCCCCCGACACTGCGCCGGACGACGACCGACTAAACGCATCTATGGAAGCCCGACTACCGAATCTTACCAGTTCGGTCGGCTCCCGACTCAACAGATGCACCCGACTGACGACTTCGACTATCGGAAGCCGACCTAAAGTCGGGACGTACTCTACTTTCAGGGCTGCATAAGTTGTTGAAGTCCTACCGACTTAAGTGAGTTGGTGACTTACCTAAGTTAGCGACTCACGTTCGACATTGCAGACATGTTCGGCATTACAAACAAAAAGAGAAAGAAAGAAATTTCATTCATTGCTGAAAAGAAATTACAAAGTCGGGTCGAAGCCCGATTACATATGTTTTTTTTCGGAAAACAAAAAAAAGTAAAGGTAGTCGGCAGGGCCCGATCATCTGTCCTAGTCGATCTCTTCGACCGACGAAGGATCGGGGATGATCGGCGTCTCGGCCATAAGCGGCGCTGGGTCGGCGGCCGAAGGATGGGCTTCAGTCGGCAAGGGAACTTCGGTCGGCACCTGCTCCGGACGGCTTCCTCCGCCATGACGACGCCCCCCGACGGCTGGTCTGCCATCTCCTCGGTTCCTTCTCCTTCGGCTCCTTCCTCCTCGGCTAACGGCGGGACGACGTGGCTGACGTCCAACTCCGGGTACAAGGCATGGACGGCATCCCGATCGTCCTCGAACCCGACCCGGTATGAGGCGAAGCCCGACTCGAGCATCTCCTCCCGGTATTGGTCGGAGGCCCGGAAGTCTTCCACCATCCGATCGGCCGACTCTTTCGTCGACCTTGCCTCGTCCTCCGTGCGGGCGACCGACTCCCTCGCCGACTCCGCTTCGACCCTCGCCATTTCGACGTCGATCTGAGCGATGGACAGCTCCTCTTCGGCTTCGGCGAGCTTCTCCAGGCTGACCCGAAGTTGCCCGCGTTCTCCTTGGAGTTCGGCGGTGGCACCGTCCCGTTCGCGTCGAAGACGACGCATGGCCCGACCCTTGTGCTTGGCCTCCTTCTTGGCCGACCGAAGTTCGGACCCAAGCCGGGAGACCTCGTCGACTAACTTGGCCTCCCGATCGGCCGATTGCGGAAGTTGATCGGCCAACATTGCCCTCTCAGCTTCGGCCGCCGCCGACTTCTCCTTGAAGGCTGCCCGAACGTTGCCGAACCTTCGATACCCGGCCTCCAGTTCGGACATCGTGAAGATCAGCTGTTGATGGAAAAAACTTCGTCAGAATCGCATAACAAGGAAAATTTCTAAGGGAAAGGAGAAGTGATGCGAAGCTTACCTCAATCATCATCGGGTAGAACCGCGACAGCATCTCGGTCACCTGCCGAGATCGCAGCGACTCTACGTCGGCTGGGAGGAGGATCCCTTGGCACAACCTCCTTGCAAGGTTGTGGTCGGCCAATGCCGACGCACCCTCGGGGTAGTATGCGCTGGGAGGCATTGAGCGGCTCCCCGATCTATCCTCCTCCGCGGGCTCCATCAGGGCTTTCCCCCGATCAGCTGCCCCGACCGACGGGACCGGCAGCGAGGGAACGCTGAAGTTCGATCCGGCGCCCCCCGTTGCGCCAACGGACGCCGCCGGACGATGTTCGGTTTTCCGAACGTCATCCGGCTCCACCCGCACCGGCGAAGCCGCCGATGTTCCCTCGGCCGCCTCCTCAGTCGGCCTCTCCTCTATGTGGACCGTCGGAGCCACGAGAGCTATTACCGGCTCCGACTGGTCGGTCGCCGACGTCTCGACGGTCGGCGGAGCTGGAGCTGGTTTCTTTGGAGGGCGTGAAGGGCCGGCCCCCGATGCTGGCCTCTTCCTCGTCGCGAACTGCCGAATCTCGGCGTCCGTCGGCCGCATCCTTGGTGGTGTCCCTGCAATACCGGCAAAAATGTTAAAGACCAGACCAAGAGCCGAACAAAAAGAAAAGCCGGGGGATCGGGCGATACCTATTCGGGGGACCAGACTCAAGCCGGCATCATAGAGAGCTTGTTCGGTAACAAGCTCCCTCTGCTTCGGGACCGACATGTCTTTCAGTCGGTGGAAGTCCTCCCGGTCGTCCGCCTCCACCCGACTGTTGTCGTTGGCCTCGGTTCGGGGCACACCCCAGCGAGAAGGAAAGCTCCAAGGAGAAGAAGAGGAAACAAAGAAAAATTGGTTCTTCCACCCATGAATGGATGATGGAAGACCGGTGATGAAAGCAAGACCCTTCCGGGGGTTGAAGAGCCACCACCCTCGGGCTTTAGGGTGGGGTCGGAGCACAAAGAATGCCCGGAAGAGTGAAACGCGGGGGTTGGTCGGCAAGAGCTGACACAACAGCGCGAAGGAAATGATTAAACGAACAGAGTTCGGCGCCAGTTGCACCGGACAGAGTCCGTAATAGTCTAGTAGATTCCGGATGAACTCTGGAATCGGAAGCCGAAGACCCGCGCGAAGGTCTTCAACGTATAGTGCCAGATCGCTAGGCGGAGGGTTGTTGACCCGACCGCCGGCCCCTGGAGCGGAGAGCCGAAACTGTTCCGGGATGCGATATTGCTCCCGAAGCCGATCGACATTCGGCCCCGAAAGCGAGGAGGCCTCATCTTTCGGAGCCGATCGAGAGTCGTCGGTCGGGTTCCCCGACCGAGCTCCCTGAGTCGGATTCCTGGTCATTGTGCCGGAACCGAATGAAGGAGAAAGAAAAGGAAGAGAAGAAGAAGAAGAAGAGGAAGGCGGGACCACGAACCAGATGGATCCCTCCGGAAGCAAGAGAGCTCTGCCCGCGACGACTGAGAAATCGCCCGGACAGAGTTTCCCCAGCGAAATGGCAAGTGTGGGTCAGGGGTCCGGGAGGTCCTATATATATAGGGCCGACCGACGGCCGAGATGCTTCCGCGCCGATCGAAGGCCCGCAGATGCGCGATGCGTGGCGCCCGCCGGTTGGCGGAAGATTCGGCACGCCCCGTCCCGGGACGGCCGCACCGCCCACATTAAATGCAGGGGGCGCCGGCCAACTACCCTCGACACGCGGCACGCGGGGCGCGGCTCCGCATTCATGCGCCCGCACCGATTCGCATTCCCGATGCGATGCCTGGCAGCGGCCCACTCTCCCGCGATCGGCGCCGACTGTCCGATCGTCTGACGCCGTATCGTCCGGCGCCCGATCTTCTGACACCGATGTAACGTCTGACGACGACAAGACGTGGCATCTGACACCTGACGCCGACGTGACTTCTGACACCGACTAGGCATCCGGGTCGCTTGGCATTTATGAGGCGTCTGACATCGGATCAGCCGGCGGTACGGTCGGATCTACGCATGCGACAAATCCACTCCCAGCCGTTCGAAATTGCTACCCGAATGAAAGCATCGGCCAGCTCACCACCCGACTTAGGAGTGGAGGGGGGCAACTGTTGGGGGATACCCACCGACCGACTGACGGCCCGACCGACCGACTGGCGGCCCGACCGACTCACGGCCCGACCGACCGACTGGCGGCTCGACCGACTGGCGGCCCGACCGACTCACGGTCCGACCGACCGACTGGCGGCTCGACCGACTGCGCGGCCCGACCGACTAACGACGGACGACTCCGACTGGCTGATAGACCGACCGATCGTCGGTCAGGGCGACCGACTGACGGATGCCATCAGCGGCTAACAACCGGCCATTCAACGGTCCATCGCCGACTGGGGATATGTCGGGCGTATCCACCCCGACCGACTGAACCCAGAGGTCTGATGGCCGACTCACATGAGACTCGCCGACCGACGGAGGAACCCGACGCCACTCTGCTGGCCACCGACCTAGGGTCGGCCGACTCCTCCGATCGCCGTACAGCCGCCAGACCTTGTCAGCTCTGACAGCGACATGCGGCACAGTTACCTAGGGGCATTGTCCCGTCGAGAGCATGGTCAACCCTGGTGATTGGACGGCCACACGGCGACGTGACATTTTCACGGCGACTCTGACAGTCCATAGTGAGTTGACAGTTCCTCACTTGTCCGCGCCATTAACGACGGCGCCATACCGTGCTCCACTATATAAACCGAGGAAGGCAACAGTGCAAGGGGGGATCCGCTCCGTCTCTTCCGAAAACGCAGGCTCGCTCCTCTCTCTCTCTCTCTCGCTCTCTCTCTCAGAGCTCTCTGTCTACATTTCACTGTTGCCCAGTCACCTCTCTGACTTGACCGTCGGAGGGTCCCGCCGGAGCCGCCTCCGGTCAGTGCGGACTTCTTTTTGCAGGTGCACGCTTCCCGACGATCAGACGACGAGGCGATTGGCCGCAACAATAGGCATGATGTCATCAGTCTTGATGCGGTTCTATCCAGCTTGATGTTTTTAGTTTGATTGCAAACTGAGAGTAGAACGGACCAACTTGCCGATTCCTAGCAGGATATTCAAAACATTCAAATTGGCTCTAAATATTAATTTCTTGCTCTCTCTCTATTTTTTTTCCTCTTATATATTTTGATTGTTGTATATGGATGAGCCCGTTTTATGCTGGGATCTATCAACCATGACTGGGATTCTGTCCCAAAGAGAGAACACAATTGATGGATCCCTCGCCAGTGTCCGGAAGTGCATCACTACTGTCGGGCTTCGGATTGGCAAGGGAGGAGACAATGGGGGGTGTGGAAGGAGGGGTAGGCTAACGAACGAAGACGGGCACAAGCCAAGACAGCGGATGTCGGTGGTCGGTTCCGATGAAGTGCAGGTTTTGCTTCTGAGGTTCTGGTGGACTAGAAGCAAAATACAAAATGAGAAAAGTCTAATATTATTGGTCTGCTTTTTGGATTTATGGATGCATTTTAAACTCCGATCACAAACTCGAAGGCTGGTTTTGTGCGAAGGTTATAATCCAACAGTGGATTTGTACGAAGGGAGGTGAATCCTTCTTTTTAGATTTTGGTCCTACTACTTTATTTTTAATAAATAAAATTTATCTTTTCTTTTTCTGAAAAAACTTTATGAATAACATAAATTTGATGTTCTAGAATTTGGATGATTTTAGTAATGACTTATCATAATTCATGGTATGATTGTTTGACTAAGATAGCATGCTTTTACCTCTGACTCTGTTGGTGATACGTGTGTTACTACGTTTGGACGATGTTTGGATGTTAGGCATGCCTTCTTTCTTCGGGAACCAATTGACTTGTCGCTTTGATCTGGATGCTTGTCCCATGTTCTTGCCAAGATCGTATACCAATGGACTAATTGATTTGTCATGTAATAAAAGTGCAACGCTTCCTGTCTCAAAAACCTACTAATAAGGGCACCCGGTAGCATTGCCAGATCTACATTCATCCGAGCGAGAAATTGGAGAGCTGTCGCATTCAATAGCTGGGAATGCAAGCACTCTTTGAAATCTGAATCTTCTTATCATGAAGTGTACCCACTTAATACAATTATCTTGTACCAAACTTCATCGATTAATTGGTACATGTTTATGGTAGTTATAATAACTGAGCTAGCACATTAATAAGATAGATGTCTTGCATAACAACATTGCCTATAGGCTGGTAAAGACACGTCATGTCTAATGGTCATTTGTGCTATCTACTAAACCTTAAAACAATACATTGGCCTTGTATGATTGAGGCAATAAAGATACATTTGTTTCTGCAAACACGCAAGGGATAAATTATACCTCACATCATGGACATTAACATAGCCAAGCATCACACCAATCATCATTTCTTCTTTCTATGAGTCAATCACCAGAACAAGTATATAATAAATGAGATCCATAAAAAAGAGAGACATCATGATTTATATATACGGTCATATGGTGCATACGTATAGTATATAATTTCTCCTCCTGTAGATTAGTTTATCTCATGGATTTTCTCCCAGTAACTTGCAAGGCCATGCCGTACGCCATTGGTGCAGGGCAACCATGCTGTTGTACTTCTTCATGCACCTGCATTTCATCTTCGAACGAACTTTTCACGGCCTTGCCATTTAGTACCAGATCATATGCAACAAAGCTCGTCATATAGAGTGACAAAAATGGAATGAAGTATTTCTACGAGGAAGTTTATACTTGGCAAGGGCAATAATCTTCGATGGGACGGCGATGGTCGACATGTACGTCTAGTGCCGGCAACTGGATGCTTCGAGTGTTCTGTTTTAAAGTATGCCCGAAAGAGATGCCGCCACTTGGAATGTCATGATCACGGGATTTCTGACGTTGGCTCCCTTGACAGGGTTATAGCTCTCTTTCACCGCATGAGGTTGTCCGAGATCAGCCCCAACTCAATCTGTCTCGGAGGCTCCTAATATTATGCCACATTCATCGATAAATTTATTAAAAAAATATAAATTTATTTTATAAAAAATAAATTTGATATATTTATTGTGAGGCCCGACCCAAGCAACGAATCCAAAGCTCAAAATAAAAAAAAATAAAAAAAAAAAGAAAAACAAAAGAGAAGAACTCCCGAAGGGAGTCTTCTTCCTGCGTTCACCGGCTCCTAATCGGAGTCGTAAACAAGTTTCCTCCGGCTCTATTTAAGGAGGAGAACCCTCCTCTCTCCTCTCATCGAGAAATTCCGGGGCAAAACGACGGCAATCGTCGGAAATTCCTCACGGAGATCTGTCGCTGTGCCGTCCAATTTCTCGCCGAAAAAGCTTCGCCGGCGACGGAGGTAAGCTTCCTCCTCTTCCTCTCTTCTCCCCCTTCCTTCCCGTGCCGATGTGCACGCTCGCCGGCGACCGAAGTCGCCGGATTTTGTTGCGGAAAAATCTTCTTTTTTTGCCGTTTTTCTGTCGCCGGTGGTCACCATCGACCACCGGTTTGGCCTCCTCTTACCGCGGATCGCCTCTCCTCCTGCCGACGGCCGTCTCACGCCGACCACGCCGTCGGCCGGCCACCCAACGAGGGGACCTCAAGATCCCCTGTTTCAGCCCAAAAGAAGCCCACGGGAAAGAAGAAAAGAAGAAGAAGAAAGAAGAAGTAGAAGGAAAAGAAAAGAAAAAAGAAAAGAAAAGAAAAAGAAGGAAAAGAAAAGAAAAAGAAAAAGAAAGATGAAAAATAAAATGATAATAATATAATAATAATAAATAGGATTTTCTCTCCTCTCTCTTCCATGAAGAAAAAGAAAAAAAAAGAGAGAGAGAAAGAAAGAAAAGAAGAAAGAGAAAAATAAAATTAATTAATAATGAGATAAATAATAAAATATGAGAAAGAGAGTTTCTCTCTCTTCCCTCTCTCTTTTCAGCCTGAACTAGTATTTTCTCTCTCTAGAATTGGACTTTCTCTCTCTACTTTCTCTCTCTAGAATCTTCTCTCTAGATTATTTCTCTCTCTTAAGATTCCTAAAATTTTGAGAAGAATGATGATGAATTTAAATGATCCTCGTGATGGATTTTTGATCCGTGATCGTCGGACGGTACACCGACATCCACTTTGATCAGATCAAGTATTTTTAGATTTTATTTCTCATGATCTTATTAAATTGTCCACATGATAATCTTAGCATGATTTGATCTGATCGATCGAATTTGTTGAATCATATTGCCTAAAGAATCCAAGATGAGTTTTCTCTCTCTAAAAATTTTCTCTCTCTAGAATTTTCTCTCTCTAAAGTCATTTTTCTCTCTCGATCGATTTCTCTCTCTTGATCAATTTATCAATGAGAAAATTCTTTCAATAGTCCTGATCTGATTCTAACGAAGAATCCTGATCCATGATTGTCAGACAGTGTACTGGCACCCACCTTAATCAGACCATGAATCTTTAGATTTGATTATCCATGATTTCGATCTAGCCATGACTTGATTTGATCATGTTGATTTCACCAATTGAGATATTGGACCAATCGTAATGTGGATTCTGTCATTTGATCAATTCGAATTGTACCTCATGAATTCTCTCTCCTCTAATTTTCTCTCTCCATTTGATTTTATGATATCGATGAAGAAACCTCAGTCCTATAACTTCGAATCCGATTTGATCTGATAGTCAAACTTTGAATCGTTTAGGTCTTAATTAGATTTTGATTAGATGAAATTAGATGATCGGACCCAATCTAAACCGTTGAAATATGGTATTCGTATTCTTTCTAATTATTGAAATTGATTCTGTATAGGATTGTGGATGTTTGATCAAGAGATATCGCGATATGATCTACGAACAGAATTTTTGGAAGAAAATTTATAGAATTATGTGGATTTATTGGAATACGTTTGAGGTAAGTAATGTTTCACTTTTTCTAGATTTATCGACAAATTATAATGTATTTTTCTGACATGATTTGTGAAACGATGCATGAATTGGATGAATGATATTTTATTATGAAAATATCTTATTTGAAATGTTATGATGAAGCATGATTGAACATATTGATTTCATGATGCATTATATTGATTGATTTCGATACTACATGATTATATGTTTTTCTTATCAAAATTAGAATATAAAATATGATTTATGAAGAATTATGATATAAGAAACATTATGAATTGACAACCTGACTATGTAAAGGACCCTGCCAATGGGGGCATATACGTTGGCAATTGATTGTCCTGAGGGTTTATGTCGCCAGCGAGACCAGCGACATGTCGCCAGAGAGACCAGCGATAAACCGCCAGCGAGACCAGCGGTTCCAAAAGACATGGCTGTCAGATGATTCGCAGCCTACCGCAAGCAGATATGCAGTATTATGATCCTGCCACAGGGAAAATGTGGTCATAGCTCATGGTTGACGAAAAGAATTGAAGAACAAAAGAAATTGAAATCTTGAAAGAAACTTGAATTTTTGAAAAAGAAATGAATTTGGCATGAATTATATTGCATAATTGAAATTAATTTCGAATTGATGGACTCTATATGCTTATTTTCTATAAATGATTATTTACTTATATGCCTGATGAAATCTGTTGAGAAGTGATCATTGCTTACTGGGCTGTCTAGCTCATTACCTCCTATTTTACTGTTTTTACAGATGTTGAAGAATTAAGATGATACAAGATATAAATGGAAGAGTGATCAGAAGCAGAATCTTCATACTTTTATTTTAGGTTGAAAGGCTTATTGAATTTGATGCAAAGCCTTTGAATCGTTGTTGAATTTATTGAGATATTAAAGAAAAAGTTTAGGTCGTTATATTTTAGATTTAAATTGTTGACTAATTATTCCGCTGTTGTTTTAGGATAGTATGATAAGATGCCTTGCATACTTATGGGAAGAGTTTTCTATGAGTATGCGGCGGTTGCCATGACCCTCGATTCAAAATCTCGGATCGGGGGCGTGACAATTATAGTGGTATCAAAGCATAAGTGGATGAATTATGAAACATAGAATCAGATATAGAATGGGTGTAAGTGGATAGACACCAGGGACATTATAGTGTAGATCTTTGATGATTGTAGTGGGAGAAATATTTATAAATTTTGATTAAACATTGAGATTATGTATGAAAGGATCACAATAGATTATAACATATAGAATTTGAAATATGATGGATGATCTATTGATCATGATATGATTAGTTAGATCTTGATCGAAAGTAATCCAAAAGGATTGATATAAAATTGTATTGTGCATTATGGTTATTAATTTGATTATTGGTTATTCAAGTGAATCGTAAATTCAAATTTGATGTGAGAATAATATTATGATATTACTTCTAGTTGAGAGATTGACTATTATTGGCAAAATAAAGATTTGATAATAAAATATTATTCCAGAATGGGCTAAGAAAAATCTTTTATGATGCTTGATTGGAATATTTATCGAAATTGAATTTGGTATGTGGATTATATATAAAGTGGTATATTATGATGAATACATATTTGAGGATATTGCAAAGAAACCTATGTTTTATTGATGAAATTGATTTTAAGATTATAGAATATTCATCATACTGGAAGCTTTAATCATCATCCTTAGATCTAAATAATGGATCTTATTATGTCTCTTGGAGACTACATGATGTGTATGAAATTTTAATTTAAAGACTTCGTATCTAAGTTGATCAAGAGATTTTCTGATATTATTGTTGAGGTTGTTAATGAAAAATTGATATCTTCAGATTAAGATAAAAGATCTGATTTATATTTATTTCAGACTAAGGGATCCATGTGAATTTTATAATTTAAAAATTTTGGATTTAGGAATTGATATGGAGTTCCTTTGCTTTTGTTAACGGGGTCCTTAATTGAATCTACTATTAAATGGAGATTTGATTTTTGAAGCTTGTATGATTGTTATGAAAGGATATTTGATAGATATTGAAGATTCTGATGATAAAAATTTTAGAAAATAATAATAATAATAATAATGATTTGAAATTTATATATATTCAGATTATGTCCAAATTTGATGGAGCATCGAAGAATTTTCTCGTTGATTTGACTTATAAAAATTTTTGGTTTGAAAATTATCGAATTGAATTGACATGAGAATTGAGATTTGATTCATATTGATTATAGTAAATCTATATGATGGTTTAAATATGATATTGGACTCAAGGGTTAATCAAGATTATTGTACACCAGTAAAGGTATGAATGAGAATCGAAAGTTAATCTTTGATTTCAATTGAAATTTGAAAATTTAGATCTTTTCTATTGATAAGGTAAAGAAATAATTTGATCAAACTTTTTTTTTTTGGTGAACCTAAGAAATTTTGATTGTTAGATCAGAGTGCGCAGCGGAAGCATGGTAATCTGGATTACTTTGAGTAAGTCAGGAATGTTGATTCTCTGAGTCAAAGAATTATAATAAATGATATAGTTTGATATAAAAAAAATTCATGGATATTAGAAAGAATAATATTTTAAAATTTTGAATTATTTTAGATATCCTAATGTGATTTTTAAAAGTAGAGCTTCCACCTACTATGCTACAAAAATAATTAGCATCCTAATTCTAGGATGAGTGGACCTTTAATTTTTGATTTTAGATTTAGAATATTTAGAGATAAATATTTTTCTATCCTAGAATTAAATTTTATAATTCTCTATTTATTAGAAAGAATTTGAGATTGTTAATCGAATGATGATTTCGATCTTAGATTATTATACTCAAATATTTATCTCCAAGGTATAATGAAATTTGAAGTTAGAACTCTTTTGATCATTATTATTTCTCAGACTGAATGAAAAAGATTGAGGTTATCTATTGATATTGACGATTGTTCTACAAAAGATAGATTGGAGTTATTCATAATTTGATAATGAATCGATTAATTAAGAGTTGTTAATGTTTAGATAAAGAAAATTGATATACTTACTTAAAATAGAGACATTGATTTTGATTATAAGAAAAATATAGTTTTGATTTAGATCAATTTTTGAGTTACTGATTTTTATTATGAAATGACTTAATGATAAAATTTACTTCAAGAATTAGAATATTTAAGAGTTTGAGGGTTTGAGTAAGAAAATTTTGATGACTAGAAATAGTGATATTGATTTAATCAACAATGGTGATATTGATCTTTATGAAATGACTTAATGATGAAGTTGCATCAAGAAATAAAATATCAAAAGTTCGAGAATGAGATTGAAATCTTCAACCTTTGAAAATATGAATAAGAGAAAATATTTTAAAATTTTGATTGATCGAGATGTCATCATATGATTCATAGAAGTATATTTTTCTATCTTATGATGGGTTAAAATTAAGGGTGGTTAATATTTTGAAATAAATAAATAAATGAATGAATAATGATGAAGGAAGCTCTTATGCAAGAATAGAGACATTGATCTTTTTCTATTCACAAGAGATAGATTTGATTTTAATTTGAGTCATGAGATATTGAATATTAATTTTTACAGGAAATAAGATCATAATTTTGAAATCTTAAAATATTGAAAATCTTTGAGATGGTGATCTTGATAAATAAGAAAATAGATGGTTCCGTTCAGATCAATATTTGATGTATTTACTTTTTCCTTATGGAATGATTTAAGAATGAATTTATATCAAGAATTAGAATATTGAAATATTTGTGGATGAGATTCAAGTAAGAAACTATTGAAGACTCAGGCAAGAAAAATTTCGAGGACGAAATTTCTTTTAGAGAAGAAGAATGTGAGGCCCGACCCAAGCAACGAATCCAAAGCCCAAAACAAAAAAAAAAAGAAGGAAAACAGAGGAGAAGAACTCCCGAAGGAAGTCTTCTTCCTCCGTTCACCGGCTCCTAATCGGAGTCGGAAATAAATTTCCTCTGGCTCTATTTAAGGAGGAGAACCCTCCTCTCTCCTCTCATCGAGAAATCCTGGGGCAAAACGGCGGCAATCGCCGGAAATTTCTCACGGAGATCCGTCGCTGTGCCGTCCAATTTCTCACCGAAAAAGCTTCGCCGGCGACGGAGGTAAGCCTCCTCCTCTTCCTCTTTTCTCCCCCTTCCTTTCCGTGCTGATGTGCACGCTCGCCGGCGACCGAAGTCGCCGGATTTTGTTGCGGAAAAATCTTCTTTTTTTGTCGTTTTTCTGTCGCCGGTGGTCACCGTCGACCATCGGTTTGGCCTCCTCTTACCGCGGATCGCCTCTCCTCCTGCCGACGGCCGTCTCACGCCGACCACGCCGCCGCCGGCCGGCCACCCAATGAGGGGACCTCAAGGTCCCCTGTTTCAGCCCAAAAGAAGCCCACGGGAAAGAAGAAAGAAGAAGAAGAAGGAAAAGAAAAGAAAAAAGAAAAGAAAAAGAAGGAAAAGAAAAGAAAAAGAAAAAAAAAAGAAAAAGGAAAAGAAAAAAAAAGAAGAAAGATGAAAAATAAAATGATAATAATATAATAATAATAAATAGAATTTTCTCTCCTCTCTCTTCCATGAAGAAAAAGAAAAAAAAAAGAGAGAGAAAGAAAGAAAAGAAGAAAGAGAAAAATAAAATTAATTAATAATGAGATAAATAATAAAATATGAGAAAGAGAGTTTCTCTCTCTTCCCTCTCTCTTTTCAGCCTGAACTAGTATTTTCTCTCTCTAGAATTGGACTTTCTCTCTCTACTTTCTCTCTCTAGAATCTTCTCTCTAGATTATTTCTCTCTCTTAAGATTCCTAAAATTTTGAGAAGAATGATGATGAATTTAAATGATCCTCGTGATGGATTTTTGATCCGTGATCGTCGGACGGTACACCGACATCCACTTTGATCAGATCAAGTATTTTTAGATTTTATTTCTCATGATCTTATTAAATTGTCCACATGATAATCTTAGCATGATTTGATCTGATCGATCGAATTTGTTGAATCATATTGCCTAAAGAATCCAAGATGAGTTTTCTCTCTCTAAAAATTTTCTCTCTCTAGAATTTTCTCTCTCTAAAGTCATTTTTCTCTCTCGATTGATTTCTCTCTTGATCGATTTATCAATGAGAAAATTCTTTCAATAGTCCTGATCTGATTCTAACGAAGAATCCTGATCCATGATTGTCAGACAGTGTACTGGCACCCACCTTAATCAGACCATGAATCTTTAGATTTGATTATCCATGATTTCGATCTAGCCATGACTTGATTTGATCATATTGATTTCACCAATTGAGATATTGGACCAATCGTAATGTGGATTGTGTCACTTGATCAATTCGAATTGTACCTCATGAATTCTCTCTCCTCTGATTTTCTCTCTCCACTTGATTTTATGAAATCGATGAAGAAACCTCAGTCCTATCACTTCGAATCCGATTTGATCTGATAGTCAAACTTTGGATCGTTTAGGTCTTAATTAGATTTTGATTAGATGAAATTAGATGATCGGACCCAATCTAAACCGTTGAAATATGGTATTCGTATTCTTTCTAATTATTGAAATTGATTCTGTATAGGATTGTGGATGTTTGATCATGGGATATCGCAATATGATCTACGAACAGAATTTTTGGAAGAAAATTTATAGAATTATGTGGATTTATTGGAATACGTTTGAGGTAAGTAATGTTTTACTTTTTCTAGATTTATCAGTAAATTATAATATATTTTTCTGACATGATTTGTGAAACGATGCATGAATTGGATGAATGATATTTTATTATGAAAATATCTTATTTGAAATATTATGATGAAGCATGATTGAACATATTGATTTCAAGATGCATTATATTGATTGATTTCGATACTACATGATTATATGTTTTTCTTATCGAAATTAGAATATGAAATATGATTTATGAAGAATTATGATATAAGAAACATTATGAATTGACAACCTGACTATGTAAAGGACCCTGCCAATGGGGGCATATACGTTGGCAATTGATTATCCTGAGGGTTTATGTCGCCAGCGAGACCAGCGACATGTCGCCAGAGAGACCAGCGACAAACCGCCAGCAAGACCAGCGATTCTAAAGGACATGGCTGTCAGATGATTCGCAGCCTACCGCAAGCAGATACGCAGTATTATGACTCTGCCACAGGGAAAATGTGGTCATAGCTCATGGTTGACGAAAAGAATTGAAGAACAAAAGAAATTGAAATCTTGAAAAAACTTGGATTTTCGAAAAAGAAATGAATTTGGCATGAATTATATTGCATAATTGAAATTGATTTCGAATTGATGGACTCTATATGCTTATTTTCTATAAATGATTATTTACTTATATGCCTGATGAAATCTGTTGAGAAGTGATCATTGCTTACTGGGCTGTCTAGCTCATTACCTTCTATTTTACTGTTTTTACAGATGTTGAAGAATTAAGATGATACAAGATATAAATGGAAGAGTGATCAGAAGCAGAATCTTTATACTTTTATTTTAGGTTAAAAGGCTTATTGAATTTGATGCAAAGCCTTTGAATTGTTGTTGAATTTATTGAGATATTAAAGAAAAAGTTTAGGTCGTTATATTTTAGATTTAAATTGTTGACTAATTATTCCGCTGTTGTTTTAGAATAGTATGATAAGATGCCTTGCATACTTATGGGAAGAGTTTTCTATGAGTATGCGGCGGTTGCCATGACCCTCGATTCAAAATCTCGGGTCGGGGGCGTGACATTTATTATTTTTAAAAATTAAAAAAATTTGATAGAGAATGAGTCTGATAAAAAAATTAAGTGCCTGAGATTAGATAATAGAAGCGAATATGACAGCACCAAATTCTACGATCGAACCTTGAACAAGAAAGCTCGGTGCATGAGGATTCATGCTGGTTTACCTAAGATGTTTTGGACTGAGGCAGTTATCACTGCTGCCTACCTGTTAAACAGAGATCCCTCAGTTCCTATTGATAACAAGCTACCAGAAGAAAAATGGACAGAGAAGTCAGTGAATTTATCTCACCTAAAGATCTTCGGCTGTGTCTCTTATGTGCTCATCAATGCTGAAAGGAGAGATAAGCTCGATGCGAAATCAAAGTACTTCTTCATTGGGTATGGCACTGATGAATTCGACTACAAATTTTGAAGTGAGCAGGATAGAAAATTCATCAGAAGCAAAGACGTGATCTTCAATGAAAGAAGCCTTTACAAGGACAAGGATGCTCCTGACAGTGCAGGGCAGTCAGTTAAAGAGAAAGAATAGATTGAGTTGGAAGGTATCACAGAGGATGATATTGCCAAGCGAGCTAATGAAGATCATAAATCAGAGCCAGAGACATCTCAATTAAGGAGATCCACGAGAATCTTGAAACTATCAGAAAGGTATTCACCTTTTCTTCATTATCTATTATTGACAGATGATAATAAACTCGAATGCTATCAGAAAATTGTGGAGAGCAAAGATTCGATCAAGTGACAGCAGGCAATGAAGGACGAGATACAGTCCTTGAAGAAAAATAAGACTTGGGAGCTCAGCACACCATCAGAAAAAAAGAAGGTTCTACACAACAAGTGGGTTTATAAAATCAAGAAAAAGCATGATGGTAGCAAGAGGTACAAGGCCAAGTTAGCTGTTAAAGGCTTCCAACAGAAAGAAGATATCAATTACACTGAAATTTTTTCTTCTGTTGTTAAACTCTCTAATATTAGAGTGATTCTAATTATAGTAACAACTGAAAATTTATACATAGAATAGTTAGATATTACTACTGCTTTCCTACATGGTGAGATAGATGAGGACATATATATATATATATATATATATACAGCAACCTGTTGGCTTTGTAGTCTCTAATAAGGAAGATCTTGTGTATATGTTGAAAAAGAGCTTGTATGGTTTGAAATAGGCCCTTAGATTATGGTACAAAAAATTTGATGGATTCATGACTAACAATGCTTTTGCACAGTGCCAAGAGGATCATTGCTGTTATTATAGGATACTCGATGACAGTTTTATTATCTTGCTCTTGTATATTGATGACATGCTGATAGTCGGACCAAACATGCGAGAGATTGAAAAATGAAAAAAGGAGATATCAAGAGAGTTCGTAACGAAGGATATGGGCGTAGCAAAACAGATACTTGGACCGAAAATTGAAAGAGGCAGAGTGGCAGGCACATTAAAGCCGATTCAAGATAGCACACATTGAAGCTGATTCAAGATATCTACACTACAACAAAACAGGTTATTAGCGATGAAAAGTTTTCGTTGCTAATAACAGATTTTCGTCGCTAATAGATATTAGCGATAAAATTTTTATCGCTAATTTTTCATCATCAATAATCCCATCGTTGATAATATTTTATGATAAAAAAAAATTTCATCGCTAATAAAAGATATTTGTAATAAATATTTTTTATTATTAAAAATAAAAGATAAAAAAAATTAATCATAAAAAAAAGTATTTACGATGAATTATACCATCGCTAATAAATAAAAAATTAATAGCGATAAAAATATTTTCATCGCTATTAATTCTAAAGTTTTAGTGACTAAAAGTTTACGTCGTAAAAAATATTTTTTACAACAAAAAATTTTGTCACTATTAATTTGATAAAAAAATTTAAAAAATAAAATTAAATAATATTAGTGATAAAAAATTATATCATAAATAATTTAATTTATGACAAACATTTACATCACTAATAATTATTTACGATGAAAAGTTTTTCATCGCTGTTAATTATATATTTATTGAAAAATTAAATTATGTTAATAAAATATTTTTTGTAATGAATCTTTCATTGTAAAAAATTTCATCGCTAATAATTTAGTCATATTTTTTAAAAAAATTTATAAATATATATTTTTAATTTATATGTATAATATTTTTTATAAATTAAAAAAATAAAAAATTTACATAATAGACTGATAAATAAATTTTATTATTTTATTATATTAAATTAAAATTATAAAAAATTTAAACTTAAAAAAAGTACATCAATAAGCCGTCAAATATCAGTATCTAGAGAACGAGCTGGGGACAGAGAGCGCTCGACGGAGCTCGGACTGGCCTACTGCTATCTCATCAACTGTATCATCTGCTCCATCTACGTCATCTGCTCCATCATTTAGATCTGGAGCTGCTGATACTTATCGATGCATGCAGCCAACTCCTGAGCTCGGTGCTTAACCTGCTGTCGATCTTTGACAGTCTGCTGTCGATTTATGATAACCTACTGTCGATCCTCGACAATCTATCTCTGTACCTCCGTCAGTTGAGCCTCGCACGCAGAATGGATATCAGCTCTAGATGAGCGTGAGGATGAGGGAGCAATGATCCCATACCCTAAACTCCTAACATAACAGGGTCTCATACCGAGCATCTGATCACAGATCTCATCATCTATGAGTGCAGTCGAGCCCTCAGGGGTAGGCTGGGATCTCATATCTGTCATATGGTTCTGAAAATTAAAATTAAAGATATTTTAATTTTTTAATAAAAATCAGACTGTGAATGAAAAAATAATTGAAAAAACTTACAAAAAGCTCCTAGCTCCCCGCCGTCCACTCCTCCGACCGTCGCTGGTGGGTCTGCTGGTAGATATCGATCCTACCAGGAAGCTCGCCACTCTCAACATCTCTATGTAATTTAGAATTAATTAAAAAAAATAAATAACTAGAAATTATATGCTAATTAAAAATTAAAAATTACCTACCATGTGCTCCATGTGATGATGAATGATCTCGAACCCCCACAATACGGCACGATCTGTCTCGTCTGATTCACCACATTCTGGGCACATCATCTCTGTAAAATTACCAGTCAAATTAATAGATAATAAATTTAATTTAAGAATAAATGATTCAATCATTAAACTTAAAAAAAAAAGTTTAAATGCGTAACCTGATATGTCAGATCCTCGTACTGCGGCATATGGTAGTCCAATCATCCATGATGATGCTGTCATAGGGCTGCTGCCGCGCTGCCTCCTCCTCATGATCTTGCACCACCCGGTACTAATACTGATGCATGTGATGGCGATAATCCATGAAACACAAGGATAGATGAGTATCGACGGCTTGCCTCACACAATCTTCCTCAAAATCAACGATGTCGAATACACCCTATCAATAACAAATATTAAAAAAATATTATACAAATTAAATATTCATAATATAATTTATTTTACCTGTAAATAGATGCAGAAAATCTCTCTCTGAGCCGTAGAACGTGGCGCCAATCGAAAGCATCACGGGGGTATAACTGCGGCATATGATGCCCACTCAGTCTGCCATGGCTCGCACCATCTCCTAATAGATCTGGTGTAGTCGGCTGGTGTCTCGATCTAGAGATACTGTCCTGGATGCTCGCATTTCCAATGCTCTAAAGTGAAGTTCTTCGATGGACCTCGCCCTCGCCTCACTATCGATGAAGGCTGACCTGAAACAACAATAAATAAATCATTAGTATGAACCAAATAAAAGAATCAAATTTTATTATATAAAAAGTATAATAATACCACTGGACCCACCTCACTGGGATATCTCACTGGGACCTACCTCACTGGGACCTCTGACAGTGGAGCCGGTGCGGCAACGGAGATGGTGAAGGCGCCTCAACCTCCGAGGTAGACTGTGAACACGAACGTCGTCGTCTGTCTTCTGATATCATATCTGTAATAATTAAATATAAATAAATATAATATTAAATAATAATAATAAAAATCAAATAATATTCTAATGAATACAATTATATTGCATACCATTATTGCAAGACAAGATTGAACGAAGAATATAGATCTACTCATCAATATTCGTATCTTTCTCGATGTGTAGATCCTCCTTGAATCACAGTAATTGATATATGTGTCATCTTCTATCTCATCATCATTTATGAACTGATCATCACCCTTCGACTCATCGAGATTAAATACAAAATCAGCTTCAACTTCGTTGGATGGCAGATCAGCCCTATTCAAAGGTCTGTTATAAGTTTTCATCAACCAAAAGTTCGACTAATATTTGTTCTTCTTGCTGAAAAGCTACTCTTCATGTAAATCTAAATTTTCATCCATCTCTAATCGGATTGGTATGTCAATACGCCTCTAGGTGTTATTTTTTATACAATATGCCAATTATCTTGATACTTTAGATCCTTCAAATATATTACTTGTTTCGCTTGAGTTGCTAATATATACGACTCATTTTGGTACCATGTTCGTGCAAAATTTATATTGATAAATTATGAATCGATATGAATATCGATCTTTTTATTACTAATATCCCATCATTCATACTGAAACAAAAATATAGAATTACTGGACCCATACTTCAGTTCTATATATCTACCAATACACCATAATAATCAATCTCTTCTTCTCCTTCAATCCTGTTGTAGCAATCTCACTATTTTGGGTCTGTCGTTACATTTCAAACTCCCTTGTGTGAAATCTCATTCCTCCAATGATATAGGATGCGTAGTGATTAATCCTTCGATCAGGACCACATGCTAAATCATGCAACTCATCGGTCGCACCCACTTTTTATTGAAATACTTATGTTTCATCTACATCATAAGATAAAAAATTATGTTAATTTAAATAATATTATTTATAAGTAAATAAATAATGATCATTAATTAACTTATAAGATCATCAAATTATTTTACAAATTCTCTCAATATTGATCATCGATATCTGTATTATTCTCTCTACATAGTATACTCTTGTGCTTACTGCAAGAAGTTACGATTTTTAATTTTACATCGATATGAATTTTTTTTTAAATATTAAACAGTATAAAAGATGATACTTACTCCATAAAATCTTTAATTTTTTCATAATTATTTAGAACGTAAAAGTATGCCTTCGATAGCTCGTTCAGTCCATAAATTCATATCTTTTGCATAATAGGTCGAACCATTTGTTTAAATATAGATAATGTCAGTTCATGTCATCCTATTCACGGTCTGCATTATAATCTGTATGATTGAATCTTATTTCGATATCGTTAAGATACATTGAGCAGAATGTGACACACTCGGTAGTTATATATGCTTCACTATAGACCCTTCAGGCCTTGCTTTATTGCGCACATACTTTTTTAAGATGTACAAAAATCTATAAATAAAAATAAATTTAAATTTTAAAAATATATTTATATTTATAATTGATATGATAAATTACATATAATTTTTTTATCTTTCAATAGAATACATCCATGATAATGTATCAGTCCGATCAAAAGAGCTTCCTTTGGAAGATGAACAGTCAGATGTACATAACATCAAAAAATAATATGAAAATATTTTTTCTAACTTACAAAGAATGAGTACATATCTTTCTCTGATCTTTCAAGTAAGTTAATCTTCAATTTTTGACAACACAGTTCTCGAAAGAACACTCCCAGCTCAATTAATGTAGTTGGAACATCACCACTCAAATAGCCACGCATGTCTATAGGAAGCAAACATTGCATCATCACATGAAGTCATGACTTTTCATATCAGAGATATTACCGTCGTTGTCCCAACACACCGTGATACGTTTGAAGCATATGCATCAGAAAACTTTACGATTTTGAACCATCCATAGAAATTTTTCTTTTCCTCACCAAACAGCGAATAATATACAGGTGGCATAAAAAATCTCTTACCTCGACGAACTAAATGCAACTCTGATTGGATTCTTATTTCCTACAAATCAAGGTGAGCTTTTGCACCATCTTTTATTTTTCCTGAGATGTTCAATACAGTACCGATAATATTATCACAAATATTTTTTTCAATATGTATTACATCCAGATTATGATGAAGTAGTAGCTGCTTCTAATACGGTAGTTCAAAAAAGATACTTCGCTTCGTCCAATTCAGCTCAGCTTCAGTACGCTTCCACTTGCGAGTACCCGATATTTTTTCAAATTGGATATTTTCAATGACGTCAAGTTGTTCTAAAATTTTTGCTCCATTTAACTCTTAGGTTGCGGATGTCGATCGGACTTACTATCAAAATATTTATTATAACGGATCCTCCAAGAATGATTAGCAAGAAGAAACCGTCGATGACTCATGAAACATATTTTCTGTCTATACTTTAAATATAAGGAGGATGCATCCCTATTGTATATTGGACATACAAGATATCCTTTAGTGCTCTATCCAGATAAATTTTATATGCAGAAAAATCATTTATGGTCTATAGAATCGAAGCATGCAACTTGAAATTACTTCGACTCACAGAATCATATGTCTATATCTCATTTTTCCATAGCTCCTTCAGATCATCGATTAAAGGTCATAGACAAACATTAATTTCATTATCCGGTGCTTTCAGATCTGAAATCAATAGTGACATAAAAATAAATGATTCTTTTATGTACTTTCAAGATGACACATTATATACAACTAGCATCACAAGCCATATGCTGTAAGAGGTACTCAGATTGCCAAAGAGATTGAATCCATCTGTCGCTAGACCAAGCCGGATATTATGCGGGTCACTCGCAAAGTACAGATGCTTTGCATCAAAGTCTTTCCACACTAAAGAGTCGTCGGGTGGCTAAGTATGTTCTCCTCCAAAACCCACTGCTCATAATGCCATCTCATTTCTTCAGCTGTCTTTATGGACATATATAACCTTTGAAGTCTTGAAATCAATAGAAAATATCTCAAAAACTTTTGAGGTATCTTCTTTGCTTTTCTATTATCGATTTTGTATCTAGGCTTACCACATTTCGGACATTCAGTTGCTTATTCGTTATCCTTATAAAATAATATACAGTCATTTTTGCAGGCATGTATAGGAATATAGTCAAGTCCATTTTTTGTATGTATATTTTTACTTCAGAATATGATTTCAGAAGTCTCTCTCCATTAGAAAGAGCTGTTTAATCAATATTAAAATTTGATCAAATAACTTCTGACTCCATCGATTCATGATTTTAATATGATATAATTTTATCAAAAACTCTAACTTAAAAAATTTATATAATTTGATAGAGTGGCTCTCATGCATCCCTTACAAGCTTTGCAAACTGTTCAGAAGTCCCTTCTATCTCAAGCCGGATATTATGTTCGCGATCAGAATTGCTTTCAGATGCAGTAGTACTCATGCGTATATTTGAACAAGCACCTTGATGTAAATCATCTAATAATTATTCTATACCACTATATTTGACAGGTCCACCAGCATCACTATCATCTTCAGTATCATCATCATCGTGCACCACTTCATTCGGATCATCCTCCCATGTCATATCCAATAAGTATACTTTTATCCATACCATATTGTAGCAGATGCTCCTCAATAAGTGTTATATGATGATATACCAAATTGACATATCTCTTATATGGACACTTTATCCAACTAGCACTGTCACCCTTATGCCATGCAAACTCAATAAAATCTCAAACTTCTTTTCGATATTCAGGCAAAAAAATACCTCTAGCATTCATTCAATTTTTGTTGATATCCATCTAACAACAAATACAAAATTATTAACAACTAAAAAAAGTTCAGTGGTATTCTAGATCTCGATCCGAATTTCAGATCGAATCACGTTCTGAATTCCAACCAAAATTTGATCCGAATCCAAATCGCATCATTTATACAAAACAACATATATTAAAAAACACAAACTGAACAGTAACACAGAAAATATATTACATCAATTTAATGAAGTAAAAATGCATGATCCTATCCATTTAAATCATTACTAACAGGTGTGGCCCTATCCCTTTCAGAAAAATAATAATCTCATTATTGTTATTAGTGAATATTTTATCTCATTTTTGTAAAAATTTCGACAGCATCTCTCCATGGTTCTCCAGTATACGATGTGGAAATGGTGCCTACGCACCCTATCCACCATATATCCGAAGAACAATGGACAAATAACTACTGAATATCACATAATAAAATGAAATATCAACTAATAATAATAATAATAATATTATTTTTTCAAAAAGTTTGAATACAAGACATCCAAGATTTGATCTCGATGAAGATCGACTTTGAACGAAAATCTATGGCTCAATACAATTTAACTACTATCTTTGAACATGCATTCGAAGATGAATTTTTAATTTATCAAAAAAGAATAATTTTGTATTAAAATTTCTTCATCAGAAATTTCAATAGAGTTTTCTCTAAAATAGAAATATTTTTTATATTTATAATTTCATCAGCATACAAAACAGCACATAAAATAATTAAATTATAACAAGTAACAGCAATGTGCATTGTGCTAGTGAAAAAAATAATTAATCAAATAATTAAATAATTTCAGCAGTAATACTAAAAAATAATATGCACCAAATATAATTAATCAAATAATATGCGTCTCCTTTCCACGTCGGCCCGACCCGACCCAGCCTGCCTAACTCGGCCTAGCCCGCCCCGTCCCTGACCCCAGCCCCATCCATGCCCAGCCGACCCCATCCCCACCAGCCTCGGCCTGACCCGGACCCATCCCCATGGGCCCCGGCCTAACCCACCCCGTCGAACCGGCCTGGCCCGGTCCCATCCTCGGAGGCCTCGGCCCGACCCGGCCCGAACCCGACCCGACCCGACAAGACCCACCTCGGCCTGACCCAGCTCGACCCGACCCCGGCCCGGCTCGACCCGACCCAACCCCGGCCCGTCCCCGCTGGCCCACCCCAGCCTCATCTCTGCCTGCCCGGCCCCGTCCGTGTCGGCCCGACCCGGCCCACCCATCCCCATCCCCGTCCCCGTCCCCATCCCCATCCCCATGCCTGCCGGCCCCGGCCCACCCATCCCATCCCCATGCCCGCCGACCCAGCCCGACTAGGCCCGACCCAGCCCACCCATCCACGTCGGCCTGACCGGGCCCCGACACCGTCCACGCCGGCCCGACCGAGCCCTGGCACCGTCCACGCCGGCCCGATGACCCGAAAAAAGAACAAAAAAAAATAAAGATGGATTACCGACAGCGGACGCAGGTGCCACCGGCCCGACCCCATCTCCGCCAACGTCTCCCCCATCCCTGACGGCCCATCGGTGGCCCGAGAACCCCCTCCCCAAAAAAAAAACCAAAGAAAGCATACCTTATCGGCGGAGGCGACTGCGGCAGCGATAGCGACGGCAATCAAGGATGGCGACGACGGCGAACTCGATGATCGGGAAAGGGGGTAGAGCAGAGAGGGGGATGCGGCGGGGAGGAGCGCGCGAAAGCACAGTGGGGGGCATCGGGGTAGAATATGGGTGTCAAATGGGACTTAACGGGATGCAATGCATTAGCAACAAAAATTTTCATCGCTAATAAAAATTTTCATCGCTAATAATTTAAACAAAAAAAATAATTTATGATAAAATAAATTTTTCATCGCTAATAATGTTATTGATGACGTAACTATTTTTCATCGCTAATAGTTTTCGTCAAAAAAAAATTTTGCTGAAAAAATTATTTCTCCCCCCCAAAAAAATATTATTTACGATGAAACCATAGGTATCGTCACTAATAAATTTCTAACGACGGAAAGTTTTCGTCACTAATAGTTTCCATCAAAATATTTTTCGATAAAAAAGTTTTTTCAATAAAAAAATTATTTACGATGATAAATTTTTATCGTTAATTATATTATTAGCGACAGAAAGTCTTTTTCGTTACTAATAATTATTGAAAAAAAAAATTATTTTTTTAAAAAGTTTACGTTAATTTTTTTTTAAAAAATATTGTGGTAATTTCAAAAGGTTCTAATGGTCGACAGATATGAGGATATTTAAAAATTTTGAGGAATAATATTAAAGTATACAGCTTGAGATCCTCAAATTTTATATTATAGATAAGATGGAGATGGATAGAATAAAGTAATTATAAATGTAAAACTTTTTTCTAGCATCCAGCCTTGCTGTTCAAGAACGTCGGCAGCAGAAGATAATTTTCAGATGTTGTTGTCCTTCTGGGGTAATGATGCCTGCTGTCTTCCATAATATAGCTCCACCATAATCGGCCACGCCTACTATTAACTAAAACCTTATCAGGGATAGTGTCGTTTAGCTTGGCTACTTATTCTGCTGTTTATGTTAATGTAGGTATTTTTCTAAGCTTCGGAACTATGAATTAGACAAGGAACAGATCATCAGTTTGAAATTTTTCAAGTAAAAGTTTTGATTAAATCTCTAGTATTTTAAATTATATATAATCGGGCACATGTGGGTTGGATGATCCCATCTAGACCTTGAAGTGACCAGCATGTGCTTGTGGCTTACAACTCTGAATCCAATTAAGTATTTGTTTAGATAGATGGGCCTAAAATTCTATGAGATGCATGAGCCAACCACCAAATATATAGAATTATAAGCTGAGCTTGGCCTATTTTACTATTGTCTAAGACTGATTTTTGAGTTTCATAATATTTTAGATCCAATTATTTAAATAGATCTTAAATTGAAATCAATTAAGTCTTTATTAAAAAAATAAAAAAAAATTTAATATTTTTAATTTATTTTTTTATACTAGTACATATTCATCTTAATATTCTACAGACTTTTCTTGTACATATATTATTTTTAAAAACTATCTAACATTTATTTTTGTAAATATAAAAAAATTAAACTATAATATATCTAAAAATCTTTCAACAATTTTTTTTTAAATTTTTAAAATTTTTAAAATATTAGTGATAAAATTTTTTATCGTTAAAAAAGCCATTAGCAACAGAAATCTTTTATTCCATCGCTAGTAGTCTAGATTTTGAAATTTTAAATTTT